>NC_068435.1:7022684-7057658 GCF_023373465.1 Oncorhynchus keta | reverse complement strand
GGGGGAAGACCAGGGAAGAGGGGGAAGACCAGGGAAGAGGGGGAAGACCAGGGAAGAGGGGGAAGACCAGGGAAGAGGGGGAAGACCAGGGGGAAGATCAGGGAAGAAGGGGGAAGACCAGGGAAGAGGGGGAAGACCAGGGAAGAGGGGGAAGATCAGGAAGAAGGAAAAGACCGTGAAGAGTAAAGACCAGGAAGAGGGGGAAGACCAGGAAGAGGGGGGGGAAGACCAGGAAGAGGGGGAAATAATTAGGAAGAGGGGGGAGACCAGGAAGAGGGGGAAGACCAGGGAAGAGGGGGAAGACCAGGAAGAGGTAATTCAGGGAAGAGGGGGAAGACCAGGGAAGACCAGGGAAGACCAGGGAAGACCAGGGAAGAGGGGGAAGAGCAGGAAGAGGGGGAAGACCAGGGAAGACCAGGAAGAGGGGAAGACCAGGGAAGAGGGGGAAGACCAGGGAAGAGGGGGAAGACCAGGGAAGAGGGGGAAGACCAGGAAGAGGGGGAAGACCAGGGAAGAGGGGGAAGAAGAGGGAAGACCAGGGAAGAGGGGGAAGACCAGGGAAGAGGGGGAAGAGGGGGGAAGACCAGGGAAGAGGGGGAAGACCAGGAAGAAGGGGAGACCAGGGGAAGGGGGAAGACCAGGAAGAGGGGGAAGACCAGGGAAGAGGGGAAGACCAGAAGACCAGGGAAGAGGGGGAAGACCAGGAAGACCAGGGGAGGGGGAAGACCAGGGAAGAGGGGGGAAGACCAGGGAAGGGAAGGGGGGAAGAGCAGGGAAGAGGGGGAAGACCAGGGAAGACCAGGGAAGAGGGGGAAGACCAGGGAAGAGGGGAAGACCAGGGAAGAGGGGGGAAGACCAGGGAAGAGGGGGAAGACCAGGAAGACCAGGGAAGGGGGAAGACCAGGGAAGAGGGGGAAGACCAGGAAGAGGGGAAGACCAGGAAGAGGGGAAGAAGGGAAGACCAGGGAAGAGGGGGAAGACCAGGAAGAGGGGGAAGACCAGGGAAGAGGGGGAAGACCAGGGAAGGGGGGGGAAGACCAGGGAAGAAGGGAGAAGACCAGGAAGACCAGGGAAGAGGGGGAAGACCAGGGAAGAGGGGGAAGACCAGGGAAGAGGGGGAAGACCAGGGAAGAGGGGGAAGACCAGGGAAGAGGGGGAAGACCAGGGAAGAGGGGGAAAGACCAGGGAAGAGGGGGAAGACCAGGGGGAAGAGGGGGAAGACCAGGAAGAAGACCAGGAAGAGGGGGAAGAGGGGGAAGATCAGGGAAGAAGGGGGAAGACCAGGGAAGAGGGGGAAGACAGGGAAGAGGGGGGAAGACCAGGGAAGAGGGGGAAGACCAGGAAGAGGGGGAAGACCAGGGAAGAGGGGGAGAAGGGGAAGAGGGGGAAGACCAGGTAGGAAGAGGGGGAAGACCAGGGAAGAGGGGGGAAGACCAGGAAGAGGGCAGACCACGGAAGAGGGGGGAAGACCAGGGAAGAGGGGAAGACCAGGAAGAGGGGGAAGACCAGGGAAGAGGGGAAGACCAGGGAAGAGGGAAGACCAGGGCAAGACCAGAAGAGGGGGAAGACCAGGAAGAGGGGAAGACCAGGGGGAAGAGGGGGAAGACCCAGGGAAGAGGGGGAAGACCAGGGAAGAGTGGGGAAGACCAGGGAAGAGGGGGGACCAGACCAGGGGAAGAGGGGAAGACCAGAAGAGGGGGAAGACCAGGGAAGACCAGGAAGACCAGGGAAGTGGGGAAGACCAGGGAAGAGGGGGAAGACCAGGGAAGAGGGGGAAGACCAGGGAAGAGGGGGAAGACCAGGAAGACCAGGAAGAGGGGGGAAGACCAGGGAAGAGGAGGGAAGAACAGGGAAGAGGGGGAAGACCAGGGAAGAGGGGGAAGACCAGGAAGACCAGGGAAGAGGGGAAGACCAGGGAAGAGGGGGAACAAGAGGGGGGAAGAGGGGAAGACCAGGGAAGACCAGGGAAGAGGGGGAAGACCAGGAAGAGGGGAAGACCTAGGGAAGAGGGGGAAGACCAGGAAGACCAGGGAAGAGGGGGAAGACCAGGGAAGAGGGGGAAGACCAGGGAAGAGGGGGAAGACCAGGAAGACCAGGGAAGAGGGGGGAAGACCAGGGAAGAGGGGGGAAGACCAGGGAAGAGGGGGGGAAGACCAGGGAAGAGGGGGAAGACCAGGAAGAGGGGAAAGACCAGGGAAGAGGGGGAAGACCAGGGAAGAGGGGGGGAAGACCAGGGAAGAGGGGGGAAGACCAGGGAAGAGGGGGGAAGACCAGGAAGACCAGGGAAGAGGGGGAAGACCAGGAAGAGGGGGAAGACCAGGGAAGAGGGGGGAAGACCAGGAAGAGGGGGGAAGACCAGGGAAGAGGGGGGAGACCAGGGAAGAGGGGGGAAGACCAGGGAAGAGGGGGGAAGACCAGGGAAGACCAGGGAAGAGGGGGAAAGACCAGGGAAGAGGGGGAAGACCAGGGAAGAGGGGGAAGACCAGGGAAGACCAGGGAAGAGGGGGAAGACCAGGGAAGAGGGGGAAGACCAGGGAAGAGGGGAAGACCAGGGAAGAGGGGGGAAGACCAGGAAGATAAACATTGAGACCAGGAAGAGGGGGAAGACCAGGGAAGAGGGGGAGACCAGGGAAGAGGGGGAAGAACAGGGAAGAGGGGGAAGACCAGGGAAGAGGGGGAGACCAGGGAAGAGGGGGAAGACCAGGGAAGAGGGGGAAGACCAGGGAAGAGGGGGAAGACCAGGGAAGGGGGAGACCAGGGAAGAGGGGGAAGACCAGGGAAGAGGGGGGAGACCAGGGAAGAGAGGGGGAAGACCAGGGAAGAGGGGGAAGACCAGGGAAGAGGGGGAAGACCAGGAAGAGGAGGAAGACCAGGGAAGAGGGGAAGACCAGGAAGAGGGGGAAGACTAGGAAGAGGGGGAAGACCAGGGAAGAGAGGGGGGAAGACCAGGGAAGAGGGGGAGACCAGGGAAGAGGGGGAAGACCAGGGAAGAGGGGGAAGACCAGGGAAGAGGGGGAAAGACCAGGGAAGAGGGGGGAAAATCAGGAAGAGGGGGAAGACCAGGGAAGAGGGGAAAGACCAGGAAGAGGGGGGAAGACCAGGAAGAGGTGGGAAGACCAGGGAAGAGGGGGAAGACCAGGAAGAGGGGGGAGACCAGGGAAGAGGGGGAGACCAGGGAAGAGGGGGGAAGACCAGGAAGAGGGGGAAGACCAGGAAGAGGGGGAAGTCCAGGAAGAGGGGGAAGACCAGGAAGAGGGGAAAGACCAGGGAAGAGTGGGGAAGACCAGGGGGGGGAAGAGGGGGAAGACCAGGGAAGAGGGGGAAGACCAGGGAAGAGGGGGAAGACCAGGGAAGAGGGGGAAGACCAGGGAAGAGGGGGAGACCAGGGAAGAGGGGGAAGACCAGGGAAGAGGGGGGAAGACCAGGAAGAGGGGAAAGACCAGGGAGAGGAGGAAGACCAGGGAAGAGGGGGAAGACCAGGGAAAAGGGGGAAGAGGGGGAAGACCAGGAAGAGGGGAAGACCAGGGAAGAGGGAAGACAAGGGAAGAGGGGGAAGACAAGGAAGAGGGGGAGGACCAGGGAAGAGGGGGAAGACCAGGAAGAGGGGGAAGACCAGGGAAGAAGGGGGAAGACAAGGGAAGAGGGGAAGACCAGGGAAGAGGGGGAAGACCAGGGAAGAGGGGGAAGACCAGGGAGAGGAGGAAGACAGGGAAGAGGGGGAAATTACTAGAAAAGGGGGAAGACCAGGGAAGAGGGGGAAGACCAGGAAAAGGGGGAAGAGGGGGAAGACCAGGGAAGAGGGGAAGACAAGGGAAGAGGGGGAAGACCAGGAAGAGGAGGAAGACCAGGGAAAAGGGGGAAGACCAGGGAAAAAGGGGGAAGAGGGGGAAGACCAGGAAGAGGGGGAAGACAAGGAAGAGGGGAAGACCAGGAAGAGGGGGAAGACCAGGGAAGAGGGGGAAGACCAGGGAAGAAGGGGGAAGACAAGGGAAGAGGGGAGAAGACAAGGGAAGGGGGAAGACCAGGGAAGAGGGGGAAGACCAGGGGGAGAGGAGGAAGAGCCAGGGGGGAAGAGGGGAAGACCAGGGAAGAGGGGGAAGACCAGGAAGAGGGGGAAGACCAGGAAGAGGGGGAAGACAAGGAAGAGGGGGAAGACAGGGAAGAGGGGGAAGACCAGGGAAAAGGGGAAGAGGGGAAGACCAGGAAGAGGGGGAAGACAAGGAAGAGGGGAAGACAAGGGAAGAGGGGGAAGACAAGGGAAGAGGGGGAGGACCAGGGAAGAGGGGGAAGACCAGGGAAGAGGGGGAAGACCAGGGAAGAAGGGGAAGACAAGGGAAGAGGAGGAAGACAAGGGAAGGGGGAGATAAGGGAAGGGGGGAAGACAAGGAAGGGGGGAGATAATGGAAGGGGGAGACAAGGAAGGGGGAGATAAGGGAAGGGGGGAAGACAAGGGAAGGGGGAGATAAGGAAGGGGGGAAGACAAGGGAAGAGGGGGAAGACCAGGGAAGAGGGGGAAGACCAGGGAAGATGGGAAGACCAGGGAAGAGGGGGAAGACCAGGGAAGAGGGGGAAGACCAGGGGAAGAGGGGGAAGACCAGGGAAGAGGGGGAAGACCAGGGAAGAGGGGGAGACCAGGAAGAGGGGGAAGACCAGGGAAGAGGGGGAAGACCAGGGAAGAGGGGGAAGACCAGGGAAGAGGGGGGGAGACCAGGGAAGAGGGGGAAGACCAGGGTGGGGGAGACCAGGGAAGAGGGGGGAAGACCAGGGAAGAGGGGGAAGACCAGGGAAGAGGGGGGAAGACCAGGGAAGAGGAGGAAGACCAGGGGAAGAGGGGGGAAGACCAGGGAAGAGGGGGAAGACCAGGAAGAGGGGGAAGACCAGGGAAGAGGGGGAGACCAGGGAAGAGGGGGAAGACCAGGAAGAGGGGGAAAGACCAGGGAAGAGGGGGAAAGACCAGGGAAGAGGGGGGAAGACCAGGGAAGAGGGGGAAGACCAGGGAAGAGGGGGAAAGACCAGGGAAGAGGGGGAAGACCAGGGAAGAGGGAAGACCAGGGAAGAGGGGGAAGACCAGGGAAGAGGGGGGAGACCAGGAAGAGGGGGAGACCAGGGAAGAGGGGGAAGACCAGGGAAGAGGGGGAAGACCAGGGGAAGAGGGGAAGTCCAGGGAAGAGGGGGAAGACCAGGGAAGAGGGGAAAGACCAGGGAAGAGTGGGGAAGACCAGGAAGAGGGGGAAGACCAGGGAAGAGGGGGAAGACCAGGGAAGAGGGGGAAGACCAGGGAAGAGGGGAAGACCAGGGAAGAGGGGGAGACCAGGAAGAGGGGAAGACCAGGGAAGAGGGGGGGAAGACCAGGGAAGAGGGGAAAGACCAGGGGAGGAGGAAGACCAGGGAAGAGGGGAAGACCAGGGAAAAGGGGAAGAGGGGGAAGACCAGGGAAGAGGGGGAAGACAAGGGAAGAGGGGAAGACAAGGGAAGAGGGGGAAGACAAGGGAAGAGGGGAGGACCAGGGAAGAGGGGAAGACCAGGGAAGAGGGGAAGACCAGGGAAGAAGGGGAAGACAAGGAAGAGGGGAGAAGACAAGGGAAGGGGGGGGAAGACCAGGGAAGAGGGGGGAAGACCAGGGAGAGGAGGAAGAGCAGGGAAGAGGGGGAAGACCAGGGGAGAGGAGGAAGACCAGGGAAGAGGGGAAGACCAGGGAAAAGGGGGAAGAGGGGGAAGACCAGGGAAGAGGGGGAAGACAAGGGAAGAGGGGGAAGACCAGGGAAGAGGAGGAAGACCAGGAAAAGGGGGAAGACCAGGGAAAAGGGGGAAGAGGGGGGAAGACCAGGAAGAGGGGGAAGACAAGGGGAAGAGGGAAGACAAGGGAAGAGGGGGGAAGACAAGGGAAGAAGGGGAGGACCAGGGAAGAGGGGGAAGACCAGGGAAGAGGGGAAGACCAGGGAAGAAGGGGGAAGACAAGGGAAGAGGGGAGAAGACAAGGGAAGGGGGGAAGACCAGGGAAGAGGGGGAAGACCAGGGGAGAGGGGGAAGAGCAGGGAAGAGGGGGAAGACCAGGGGAGAGGAGGAAGACCAGGGAAGAGGGGGAAGACCAGGGAAAAGGGGGAAGAGGGGGAAGACCAGGAAGAGGGGGAAGACAAGGGAAGAGGGGGAAGACCAGGGAAGAGGAGGAAGACCAGGGAAAAGGGGGAAGACCAGGGAAAAGGGGGAAGAGGGGGGAAGACCAGGGAAGAGGGGGAAGACAAGGGAAGAGGGGAAGACAAGGGAAGAGGGGGAAGACAAGGAAGAGGGGAGGACCAGGGAAGAGGGGGAAGACCAGGGAAGAGGGGGGAAGACCAGGGAAGAAGGGGAAGATAAGGGAAGAGGAGAAGACAAGGGAAGGGGGAAGACCAGGGAAGAGGGGGAAGACCAGGGAGAGGAGGAAGAGCAGGGAAGAGGGGGAAGACCAGGGAGAGGAGGAAGACCAGGGAAGAGGGGGAAGACCAGGGAAAAGGGGGAAGAGGGGGAGAGACCAGGGAAGAGGGGGAAGACAAGGGAAGAGGGGGAAGACCAGGGAAGAGGAGGGAAGACCAGGGAAAAGAGGGAAGAGGGGAAGACCAGGGAAGAGGGGGAAGACAAGGGAAGAGGGGAAGACAAGGGAAGAGGGGGAAGACAAGGAAGAGGGGGAGGACCAGGGAAGAGGGGGAAGACCAGGAAGAGGGGGAAGACCAGGGAAGAAGGGGGAAGACAAGGGAAGAGGGGAGAAGACAAGGAAGGGGGAGATATGGGAAGGGGGAAGACAAGGAAGGGGGAGATATGGGAAGGGGGGAGACAAGGAAGGGGGAGATAAGGGAAGGGGGAAGACAAGGAATAGGGAGATAAGGGAAGGGGGAAGACAAGGGAAGAGGGGGAAGACAAGGGAAGGGGGATAAGGGAAGGGGGAAAATAAGGGAAGAGGGGGGAGACCAGGGAAGAGGGGGAGAAGAGGGGGAAGACAAGGAAGAGGGGGGTGAAAGGGAAGAGGGGAGAAGAGGGGGAAGACCAGGGAAGAGGGGGAAGACAAGGGAAGAGGGGGGTGAAGACAAGGGAAGAGGGGGAAGACAAGAGAAGGGGGAGATATGGGAATAAAGACAAGGGAAGATAAAGACAAGGAAGGGGGAGATATGGGAAGGGGGAAAACATGAAGAGGGGGAAGAGGGGGGAAGACAAGGAAGAGGGGGGAAGAGGGGGAAGACAAGGGAAGGTGGGAGATAATAAAAGACAAGGGAAGAGGGGGAAGGCAAGGGAAGGGGGAGATAAGGAAGGGGGGAAGACAAGGGAAGGGGGAGATAAGGGAAGGGGGAAGACAAGGGAAGGGGGAGATATAAGGGGGAGATAAGGGAAGGGGGAGATATGGGAAGGGGAAGACAAGGAAGGGGAGATAAGGGAAGGGAAGACAAGGAAGAGGGGTGGAAGACAAGGAAGGGGGAGATATGGGAAGGGGGGAAGACAAGGGAAGAGGGGGAGACCAGGGAAGAGGGGGAAGACCAGGGAAGAGGGGGAAGACCAGGGAAGAGGGGGAAAGACCAGGGAAGAGGGGGAAGACCAGGGAAGAGGTGGGAAGACCAGGGAAGAGGGGAAGACCAGGGGAAGAGGGGGAGACCAGGGAAGAGGGGGGAGACCAGGGAAGAGGGGGAAGACCAGGGAAGAGGGGGAAGACCAGGAAGAGGGGGAAGTCCAGGGAAGAGGGGGGAAGACCAGGGAAGAGGGAAAGACCAGGGAAGAGTAAAGACCAGGGAAGAGGGGGAAGACCAGGGAAGAGGGGGAAGACCAGGGAAGAGGGGGAAGACCAGGGAAGAGGGGGAAGACCAGGGAAGAGGGGGAGACCAGGGAAGAGGGGAAGACCAGGGAAGAGGGGGAAGACCAGGAAGAGGGGGAAAGACCAGGGAGAGGAGGAAAAGACCAGGAAGAGGGGGAAGACCAGGGAAAAGGGGAAGAGGGGGAAGACCAGGGAAGAGGGGGAAGACAAGGAAGAGGGGAAGACAAGGGAAGAGGGGGGAAGACAAGGGAAGAGGGGGGAGACCAGGAAGAGGGGGAAGACCAGGAAGAGGGGGAAGAACAGGGAAGAAGGGGGAAGACAAGGGAAGAGGGGAGAAGACAAGGGAAGGGGGAAGACCAGGAAGAGGGGGAAGACCAGGAGAGGAGGAAGAGCAGGGAAGAGGGGGAAGACCAGGGAGAGGAGGAAGACCAGGAAGAGGGGGAAGACCAGGGAAAAGGGGGAAGAGGGGGGAAGACCAGGGAAGAGGGGGGAAGACAAGGGAAGAGGGGGGAAGACCAGGGAAGAGGAGGAAGACCAGGGAAAAGGGGGAAGACCAGGGAAAAGGGGGAAGAGGGGGGAAGACCAGGGAAGAGGGGGGAAGACAAGGGAAGAGGGGAAGACAAGGGAAGAGGGGGGAAGACAAGGGAAGAGGGGGAGGACCAGGGAAGAGGGGGAAGACCAGGGAAGAGGGGGAAGACCAGGGAAGAAGGGGGAAGACAAGGGAAGAGGGGAGAAGACAAGGGAAGGGGGAAGACCAGGGAAGAGGGGGAAGACCAGGGGAGAGGAGGAAGAGCAGGGAAGAGGGGGAAGACCAGGGGAGAGGAGGAAGACCAGGGAAGAGGGGGAAGACCAGGGAAAAGGGGGAAGAGGGGGGAAGACCAGGGAAGAGGGGGGAAGACAAGGGAAGAGGGGGGAAGACCAGGGAAGAGGAGGAAGACCAGGGAAAAGAGGGAAGAGGGGGAAGACCAGGGAAGAGGGGGGAAGACAAGGGAAGAGGGGAAGACAAGGGAAGAGGGGGGAAGACAAGGGAAGAGGGGGAGGACCAGGGAAGAGGGGGAAGACCAGGGAAGAGGGGGAAGACCAGGGAAGAAGGGGGAAGACAAGGGAAGAGGGGAGAAGACAAGGAAAGGGGGGAGATAAGGAAGGGGGGAAGACATAGGGAAGGGGGAGATAAGGGAAGGGGGGACAAGGGAAGGGGGAGATAAGGGAAGGGGGGAAGACAAGGGAAGGGGGGAGATAAGGGAAGGGGGAAGACAAGGGAAGAGGGGGAAGACCAGGGAAGAGGGGGAAGACCAGGGAAGAGGGGGAAGACCAGGGAAGAGGGGGAAGACCAGGGAAGAGGGGGAAGACCAGGGAAGAGGGGGAGACCAGGGAAGAGGGGGAAGACCAGGGAAGAGGGGGAAGACCAGGGAAGAGGGGGAGACCAGGGAAGAGGGGGAAGACCAGGGAAGAGGGGGAAGACCAGGGAGAGGAGGAAGAGCAGGGAAGAGGGGGAAGACCAGGGAGAGGAGGAAGACCAGGGAAGAGGGGGAAGACCAGGGAAAAGGGGAAGAGGGGGAAGACCAGGGAAGAGGGGGAAGACAAGGAAGAGGGGGAAGACCAGGGAAGAGGAGGAAGACCAGGGAAAAGGGGGAAGACCAGGAAAAGGGGGAAGAGGGGGAAGACCAGGGAAGAGGGGGGAAGACAAGGAAGAGGGGAAGACAAGGGAAGAGGGGGAAGACAAGGGAAGAGGGGAGGACCAGGAAGAGGGGGAAGACCAGGGAAGAGGGGGAAGACCAGGGAAGAAGGGGGAAGACAAGGGAAGAGGGGAGAAGACAAGGGAAGGGGGGAAGACCAGGGAAGAGGGGGAAGACCAGGGGAGAGGAGGAAGAGCAGGGAAGAGGGGGAAGACCAGGGAGAGAGGAAGACCAGGGAAGAGCGGAAGACCAGGGAAAAGGGGGAAGAGGGGGAAGACCAGGAAGAGGGGGAAGACAAGGGAAGAGGGGGAAGACCAGGGAAGAGGAGGAAGACCAGGGAAAAGAGGGAAGAGGGGGAAGACCAGGGAAGAGGGGGAAGACAAGGGAAGAGGGGAAGACAAGGGAAGAGGGGGAAGACAAGGGAAGAGGGGGGAGGACCAGGGAAGAGGGGGAAGACCAGGGAAGAGGGGAAGACCAGGGAAGAAGGGGGAAGACAAGGGAAGAGGGAGAAGACAAGGGAAGGGGGAGATAAGGAAGGGGAAGACAAGGGAAGGGGGAGCCAAGGGAAGGGGGGAGACAAGGGAAGGGGGAGATAAGGGGGGGGAAGACAAGGGAAGGGGGAGATAAGGGAAGAGGGGGAAGACAAGGAAGAGGGGGAAGACAAGGGAAGGGGGGATAAGGAAGGGGAAAATAAGGGAAGAGGGGGAGACCAGGGAAGAGGGGGAGAAGAGGGGGGAAGACAAGGAAGAGGGGGGAAGACAAGGAAGAGGGGGAGAAGAGGGGGAAGACCAGGGAAGAGGGGGGAAGACAAGGGAAGAGGGGGTGAAGACAAGGGAAGAGGGGGGAAGACAAGAGAAGGGGGGAGATAAGGGAAGGGGGGGAAGACAAGGGAAGAGGGGGGGAAGACAAGGGAAGGGGGAGATAAGGGAAGGGGGGGAAAACAAGGGAAGAGGGGAAGAGGGGGAAGACAAGGAAGAGGGGGGAAGAGGGGGGAAGACAAGGAAGGTGGGGAGAGATAAGGGAAGGGGGGGAAGACAAGGGAAGAGGGGGAAGGCAAGGAAGGGGGAGATAAGGGAAGGGGGGGAAGACAAGGGAAGGGGGGAGATATGGGAAGGGGGAAGACAAGGGAAGGGGGATAAGGGAAGGGGAGATATGAAGGGGGGGGAGATAAGGGAAGGGGGGAAGACATGGAAGGGGAGATAAGGAAGGGGGAAGACAAGGGAAGAGGGGTGAAGACAAGGAAGGGGGAGATATGAAGGGGAAGACAAGGGAAGAGGGGGAAGAAAAGGGAAGAGGGGGGAAGACAATGAAGGGGGAGATATGGGAAGGGGGGAAGACAAGGGAAGAGGGGGAAGACAAGGGAAGGGGGAGATAAGGAAGGGGAAAACAAGGGAAGAGGGGGAAGAGGGGGAAGACAAGGGAAGAGGGGGAAGAGGGGGGAAGACAAGCGAAGGTGGGGAGATAAGGGAAGGGGGGAAGACAAGGGAAGTAGGGGGGAAGACAAGGGAAGGGGGAGATAAGGGAAGGGGGGAAGACAAGGGAAGGGGGAGATATGGGAAGGGGGAAGACAAGAGAAGGGGAGATAAGGGAAGGGGGAGATAAGGAAGGAGAAAATAAGGAAGAGGGGGGAGACCAGGGAAGAGGGGGAGAAGAGGGGGGAAGACCAGGGAAGAAGGGGGAAGACAAGGGAAGAGGGGAGAAGACAAGGGAAGGGGGGAGATAAGGAAGGGGGAAGACAAGGCAAGGGGGGAGATAAGGGAAGGGGGGAGACAAGGAAGGGGGAGATATGGGAAGGGGGAAGACAAGGAAGGGGAGATAAGGAAGGGGGAAGACAAGGGAAGAGGGGGAAGACAAGGAAGGGGGGATAAGGGAAGGGGAAAATAAGGAAGAGGGGGGAAGACAAGGAAGAGGAGAAGACAAGGGAAGGGGGAGATAAGGAAGGGGGGGGAAGACAAGGAAGGGGGAGATAAGGGAAGGGGGGAGACAAGGGAAGGGGAGATAAGGGAAGGGGGGAAGACAAGGAAGGGGGAGATAAGGGAAGGGGGAAGACAAGGGAAGAGGGGGAAGACAAGGAAGGGGGGATAAGGGAAGGGGGAAAATAAGGGAAGAGGGGGGGAGACCAGGGAAGAGGGGGAGAAGAGGGGGGGAAGACAAGGGAAGAGGGGGGGAAGACAAGGGAAGAGGGGGAGAAGAGGGGGGGAAGACCAGGAAGAGGGGGGAAGACAAGGGAAGAGGGGTGAAGACAAGGAAGAGGGGGAAGACAAGAGAAGGGGAGATATGGAAGGGGAAGACAAGGAAGAGGGGGAAGACAAGGGAAGGGGGAGATAAGGGAAGGGGGGAAAACAAGGGAAGAGGGGGAAGAGGGGGAAGACAAGGAAGAGGGGGGAAGAGGGGGAAGACAAGGGAAGGTGGGAGATATGGGAAGGGGGAAGACAAGGAAGAGGGGAAGGCAAGGGAAGGGGGAGATATGGGAAGGGGGAAGACAAAGGGAAGGGGGGATATGGAAGGGGGGAAGACAAGGGAAGGGGGAGATAAGGGAAGGGGGGAGATAAGGGAAGGGGGGAGATAAGGGAAGGGGGAAGACAAGGAAGGGGGAGATAAGGGAAGGGGGAAGACAAGGAAGAGGGGTGAAGACAAGGAAGGGGGAGATAAGGGAAGGGGGGAAGACAAGGGAAGAGGGGGGGAGACCAGGGAAGAGGGGGGAAGACCAGGGAAGAGGGGGGAAGACCAGGGAAGAGGGGGGAAGACCAGGGAAGAGGGGGAAGACCAGGGAAGAGGGGGAAAGACCAGGGAAGAGGGGGAAAGACCAGGGAAGAGGGGGGAAGACCAGGGAAGAGGGGGGAAGACCAGGGAAGAGGGGGAAAGACCAGGGAAGAGGGGGGA
Organism: Oncorhynchus keta; assembly: GCF_023373465.1. Taxonomy (NCBI): domain Eukaryota; kingdom Metazoa; phylum Chordata; class Actinopteri; order Salmoniformes; family Salmonidae; genus Oncorhynchus; species Oncorhynchus keta. The sequence continues at coordinate 7,045,325 of NC_068435.1, read as the reverse complement.
AGACCAGGGAAGAGGTGGGAAGACCAGGGAAGAGGGGGGAAGACCAGGGAAGAGGGGGAGACCAGGGAAGAGGGGGGAGACCAGGGAAGAGGGGGGAAGACCAGGGAAGAGGGGGAAGACCAGGGAAGAGGGGGGAAGTCCAGGGAAGAGGGGGGAAGACCAGGGAAGAGGGGAAAGACCAGGGAAGAGTGGGGAAGACCAGGGAAGAGGGGGGAAGACCAGGGAAGAGGGGGGAAGACCAGGGAAGAGGGGGGAAGACCAGGGAAGAGGGGGGAGACCAGGGAAGAGGGGGAAGACCAGGGAAGAGGGGGGAAGACCAGGGAAGAGGGGGAAAGACCAGGGGAGAGGAGGAAGACCAGGGAAGAGGGGGAAGACCAGGGAAAAGGGGGAAGAGGGGGAAGACCAGGGAAGAGGGGGGAAGACAAGGGAAGAGGGGAAGACAAGGGAAGAGGGGGGAAGACAAGGGAAGAGGGGGAGGACCAGGGAAGAGGGGGAAGACCAGGGAAGAGGGGAAGACCAGGAAGAAGGGGGAAGACAAGGGAAGAGGGGAGAAGACAAGGGAAGGGGGAAGACCAGGGAAGAGGGGGAAGACCAGGGGAGAGGAGGAAGAGCAGGGAAGAGGGGGAAGACCAGGGGAGAGGAGGAAGACCAGGGAAGAGGGGAAGACCAGGGAAAGGGGGAAGAGGGGGGGAAGACCAGGGAAGAGGGGGGAAGACAAGGGAAGAGGGGGAAGACCAGGGAAGAGGAGGAAGACCAGGGAAAAGGGGGAAGACCAGGAAAAGGGGAAGAGGGGGAAGACCAGGGAAGAGGGGGAAGACAAGGAAGAGGGGAAGACAAGGGAAGAGGGGGAAGACAAGGAAGAGGGGAGGACCAGGGAAGAGGGGGAAGACCAGGGAAGAGGGGGAAGACCAGGGAAGAAGGGGGAAGACAAGGGAAGAGGGGAGAAGACAAGGGAAGGGGGGAAGACCAGGGAAGAGGGGGAAGACCAGGGGAGAGGAGGAAGAGCAGGGAAGAGGGGGAAGACCAGGGGAGAGGAGGAAGACCAGGGAAGAGGGGGAAGACCAGGGAAAAGGGGGAAGAGGGGGGAAGACCAGGGAAGAGGGGGGAAGACAAGGGAAGAGGGGGAAGACCAGGGAAGAGGAGGAAGACCAGGGAAAAGGGGGAAGACCAGGGAAAAGGGGGAAGAGGGGGAAGACCAGGGAAGAGGGGGGAAGACAAGGGAAGAGGGGAAGACAAGGGAAGAGGTGGGAAGACAAGGGAAGAGGGGGAAGACCAGGGAAGAAGGGGGAAGACAAGGAAGAGGGGAGAAGACAAGGAAGGGGGAAGACCAGGGAAGAGGGGGGAAGACCAGGGGAGAGGAGGAAGAGCAGGAAGAGGGGGAAGACCAGGGGAGAGGAGGAAGACCAGGGAAGAGGGGGAAGACCAGGAAAAGGGGGAAGAGGGGGAAGACCAGGGAAGAGGGGGGAAGACAAGGGAAGAGGGGGGAAGACCAGGGAAGAGGAGGAAGACCAGGAAAAGAGGGAAGAGGGGAAGACCAGGGAAGAGGGGGGAAGACAAGGGAAGAGGGGAAGACAAGGGAAGAGGGGGAAGACAAGGGAAGAGGGGGAGGACCAGGGAAGAGGGGAAGACCAGGAAGAGGGGAAGACCAGGGAAGAAGGGGGAAGACAAGGGAAGAGGGGAGAAGACAAGGGAAGGGGGGAGATAAGGGAAGGGGGGGAAGACAAGGGAAGGGGGGAGATAAGGGAAGGGGGGACAAGGGAAGGGGGAGATAAGGGAAGGGGGGAAGACAAGGAAGGGGGAGATATGGAAGGGGAAGACAAGGAAGAGGGGGGAAGACAAGGGAAGGGGGATAAGGGAAGGGGGAAAATAAGGGAAGAGGGGGAGACCAGGGAAGAGGGGGAGAAGAGGGGGGAAGACAAGGAAGAGGGGGAAGACAAGGAAGAGGGGGAGAAGAGGGGGGAAGACCAGGGAAGAGGGGGGAAGACAAGGGAAGAGGGGTGAAGACAAGGGAAGAGGGGGAAGACAAGAGAAGGGGGAGATATGGAAGGGGGAAGACATGGAAGAGGGGGGAAGACAAGGAAGGGGAGATATGGGAAGGGGGAAAACAAGGGAAGAGGGGGAAGAGGGGGAAGACAAGGAAGAGGGGGGAAGAGGGGGGAAGACAAGGGAAGGTGGGAGATAGGGAAGGGGGGAAGACAAGGAAGAGGGGGAAGGCAAGGGAAGGGGGAGATAAGGGAAGGGGGGAAGACAAGGAAGGGGGAGATAAGGGAAGGGGGAAGACAAGGAAGGGGGAGATATGGAAGGGGGAGATAAGGAAAGGGGGAGATATGGAAGGGGGGAAGACAAGGGAAGGGGGAGATAAGGGAAGTGGGGGAAGACAAGGAAGAGGGGTGGAAGACAAGGGAAGGGGGAGATATGGGAAGGGGGGAAGACAAGGGAAGAGGGGGAGACCAGGGAAGAGGGGGAAGAGGGGGAAGACCAGGAAGAGGGGGAAGACAAGGAAGAGGGGAAGACAAGGGAAGAGGGGGGAAGACAAGGGAAGAGGGGGAGGACCAGGGAAGAGGGGGAAGACCAGGGAAGAGGGGAAGACCAGGGAAGAAGGGGGAAGACAAGGGAAGAGGGGAGAAGACAAGGGAAGGGGGAAGACCAGGAAGAGGGGGAAGACCAGGGAGAGGAGGAAGAGCAGGGAAGAGGGGAAGACCAGGGAGAGGAGGAAGACCAGGGAAGAGGGGGGAAGACCAGGGAAAAGGGGAAGAGGGGGGAAGACCAGGAAGAGGGGGAAGACAAGGAAGAGGGGGAAGACCAGGAAGAGGAGGAAGACCAGGGAAAAGGGGGAAGACCAGGGAAAAGGGGGAAGAGGGGGAAGACCAGGGAAGAGGGGGAAGACAAGGGAAGAGGGGAAGACAAGGGAAGAGGGGGAAGACAAGGAAGAGGGGGAGGACCAGGGAAGAGGGGGAAGACCAGGAAGAGGGGGAAGACCAGGGAAGAAGGGGGAAGACAAGGAAGAGGGGAGAAGACAAGGGAAGGGGGAAGACCAGGGAAGAGGGGGAAGACCAGGGGAGAGGAGGAAGAGCAGGGAAGAGGGGGAAGACCAGGGAGAGGAGGAAGACCAGGAAGAGGGGGAAGACCAGGGAAAAGGGGGAAGAGGGGGAAGACCAGGGAAGAGGGGGAAGACAAGGGAAGAGGGGGAAGACCAGGGAAGAGGAGGAAGACCAGGGAAAAGAGGGAAGAGGGGGAAGACCAGGAAGAGGGGGAAGACAAGGGAAGAGGGGAAGACAAGGGAAGAGGGGGAAGACAAGGAAGAGGGGGAGGACCAGGAAGAGGGGGAAGACCAGGGAAGAGGGGGAAGACCAGGGAAGAAGGGGGAAGACAAGGGAAGAGGGGAGAAGACAAGGAAGGGGGAGATATGGAAGGGGGGAAGACAAGGGAAGGGGGGAGATATGGAAGGGGGGAGACAAGGAAGGGGGAGATAAGGGAAGGGGAAGACAAGGAAGGGGGAGATATGGGAAGGGGGGAAGACAAGGAAGAGGGGGAAGAAGACAAGGGAATATATGGGGGGAAAATAAGGGAAGAGGGGGAGACCAGGGAAGAGGGGGAGAAGAGGGGGAAGACAAGGAAGAGGGGGAAGACAAGGAAGAGGGGAAGAAGGGGGAAGACCAGGGAAGAGGGGGAAGACAAGGGAAGAGGGGTGAAGACAAGGGAAGAGGGGGAAGACAAGAGAAGGGGAGATATGGAAGGGGAAGACAGGGAAGAGGGGGAAGACAAGGGAAGGGGGAGATAAGGGAAGGGGGGAAAACAAGGGAAGAGGGGAAGAGGGGGAAGACAAGGAAGAGGGGGGGAAGAGGGGGGGAAGACAAGGGAAGGTGGGAGATAAGGGAAGGGGGGGAAGACAAGGGAAGAGGGGGGCAAGGAAGGGGGAGATAAGGGAAGGGGGAAGACAAGGAAGGGGGGAGATAAGGAAGGGGGGAAGACAAGGAAGGGGGAGATATGGAAGGGGAGATAAGGGAAGGGGGGAGATAAGGGAAGGGGGGGAAGACAAGGGAAGGGGGGAGATAAGGGAAGTGGGGGAAGACAAGGGAAGAGGGGTGGAAGACAAGGGAAGGGGGGAGATAAGGGAAGGGGGGGAAGACAAGGGAAGAGGGGGGGAGACCAGGGAAGAGGGGGGAAGACCAGGGAAGAGGGGGGAAGACCAGGGAAGAGGGGGAAAGACCAGGGAAGAGGGGGAAGACCAGGGAAGAGGTGGGAAGACCAGGGAAGAGGGGGAAGACCAGGGAAGAGGGGGGAAGACCAGGGAAGAGGGGGGAGACCAGGGAAGAGGGGGGAAGACCAGGGAAGAGGGGGAAGACCAGGGAAGAGGGGGAAGTCCAGGGAAGAGGGGGAAGACCAGGAAGAGGGGAAAGAACAGGGAAGAGTGGGGAAGACCAGGGAAGAGGGGGAAGACCAGGGAAGAGGGGGAAGACCAGGGAAGAGGGGGAAGACCAGGGAAGAGGGGGAAGACCAGGGAAGAGGGGGGGAGACCAGGGAAGAGGGGGAAGACCAGGGAAGAGGGGGAAGACCAGGGAAGAGGGGGAAAGACCAGGGGAGAGGAGGAAGACCAGGGAAGAGGGGGAAGACCAGGGAAAAGGGGGAAGAGGGGGAAGAGGGGGAAGACAAGGGAAGAGGGGAAGACAAGGGAAGAGGGGGAAGACAAGGGAAGAGGGGAGGACCAGGGAAGAGGGGGAAGACCAGGGAAGAGGGGGAAGAACAGGGAAGAAGGGGAAGACAAGGGAAGAGGGGAGAAGACAAGGGAAGGGGGGAAGACCAGGAAGAGGGGGAAGACCAGGGGAGAGGAGGAAGAGCAGGGAAGAGGGGGGAAGACCAGGGGAGAGGAGGAAGACCAGGGAAGAGGGGGAAGACCAGGGAAAAGGGGGAAGAGAGGGGAAGACCAGGGAAGAGGGGGAAGACAAGGGAAGAGGGGGAAGACCAGGGAGGAGGAAGACCAGGGAAAAGGGGGAAGACCAGGGAAAAGGGGGAAGAGGGGGAAGACCAGGGAAGAGGGGGAAGACAAGGGGGGAAGACAAGGGAAGAGGGGGGAAGACAAGGGAAGAGGGGGAGGACCAGGGAAGAGGGGGAAGACCAGGGAAGAGGGGGAAGACCAGGGAAGAAGGGGGAAGACAAGGGAAGAGGGGAGAAGACAAGGGAAGGGGGGAAGACCAGGGAAGAGGGGGAAGACCAGGGGAGAGGAGGAAGAGCAGGGAAGAGGGGGAAGACCAGGGGAGAGGAGGAAGACCAGGGAAGAGGGGGAAGACCAGGGAAAAGGGGGAAGAGGGGGGAAGACCAGGGAAGAGGGGGGAAGACAAGGGAAGAGGGGGGAAGACCAGGGAAGAGGAGGAAGACCAGGGAAAAGAGGGAAGAGGGGGAAGACCAGGGAAGAGGGGGGAAGACAAGGGAAGAGGGGAAGACAAGGGAAGACCAAGGGAAGAGGGGAGGAAGGGAAGAGGGGGAAGACCAGGGAAGAGGGGGAAGACCAGGGAAGAAGGGGGAAGACAAGGAAGAGGGGAGAAGACAAGGGAAGGGGGGAGATAAGGGAAGGGGGAAGACAGGGAAGGGGGAATAAGACCAGGGAGATAAGAGGGGGAAGACAAGGGAGGGGGAGATAAGAAGGGGGGAAGACCAGGGAAGAGGGGGAAGACCAGGGAAGAGGGGGAAGACCAGGGAAGAGGGGGAAGACCAGGGAAGAGGGGGAAGACCAGGAAGAGGGGGAAGACCAGGGAAGAGGGGGAAGACCAGGGAAGAGGGGGAAGACCAGGGAAGGGGAAGACCAGGGAAGAAAGACCAGGGAAGAGGGGGAAGACCAGGGAAGGGGGGAAGACCAGGGAAGAGGGGGAAGACCAGGGAAGAGGGGGAAGACCAGGGAAGAGGGGGGAAGACCAGGGAAGAGGGGGGAGACCAGGGAAGAGGGGGAAGACCAGGGGGAAGACCAGGGAAGAGGGGGAAGACCAGGGAAGAGGGGGAAGACCAGGGAAGAGGGGGGAAGACCAGGGAAGAGGGGGGAAGACCAGGGAAGAGGGGGGAAGACCAGGGAAGAGGGGGAAGACCAGGGAAGAGGGGGAAGACCAGGGAAGAGGGGGGAAGACCAGGGAAGAGGGGGAAGACCAGGGAAGAGGGGGAAGACCAGGGAAGAGGGGGGAAGACCAGGGAAGAGGGGGGAAGACCAGGGAAGAGGGGGAAGACCAGGGAAGAGGGGGGAAGACCAGGGAAGAGGGGGAAGACCAGGGAAGAGGGGGAAGACCAGGGAAGAGGGGGAGACCAGGGAAGAGGGGGAAGACCAGGGAAGAGGGGGAAGACCAGGGAAGAGGGGGAAGTCCAGGGAAGAGGGGGAAGACCAGGGAAGAGGGAAAGACCAGGGAAGAGGGGGAAGACCAGGGAAGAGGGGGAAGACCAGGGAAGAGGGGGAAGACCAGGAAGAGGGGGGAAGACCAGGGAAGAGGGGGGAGACCAGGGAAGAGGGGAAGACCAGGGAAGAGGGGGAAGACCAGGGAAGAGGGGGAAAGACCAGGGAGAGGAGGAAGACCAGGGAAGGGGGGAAGACCAGGAAAAGGGGGAAGAGGGGGAAGACCAGGGAAGAGGGGGAAGACAAGGGAAGAGGGGAAGACAAGGGAAGAGGGGGAAGACAAGGGAAGAGGGGGAGGACCAGGGAAGAGGGGGAAGACCAGGGAAGAGGGGGAAGACCAGGGAAGAAGGGGGAAGACAAGGGAAGAGGGGAGAAGACAAGGGAAGGGGGGAAGACCAGGGAAGAGGGGGAAGACCAGGGAGAGGAAGAGGGGAGGGGGAAGACCAGGGGAGAGGAGGAAGACCAGGGAAGAGGGGGAAGACCAGGGAAAAGGGGGAAGAGGGGGAAGACCAGGGAAGAGGGGGAAGACAAGGGAAGAGGGGGAAGACCAGGGAAGAGGAGGAAGACCAGGGAAAAGGGGGAAGACCAGGGAAAAGGGGGAAGAGGGGGAAGACCAGGAAGAGGGGGAAGACAAGGGAAGAGGGGAAGACAAGGGAAGAGGGGGAAGACAAGGGAAGAGGGGGAGGACCAGGGAAGAGGGGGAAGACCAGGGAAGAGGGGGAAGACCAGGGAAGAAGGGGGAAGACAAGGGAAGAGGGGAGAAGACAAGGGAAGGGGGAAGACCAGGGAAGAGGGGGAAGACCAGGGAGAGGAGGAAGAGCAGGGAAGAGGGGGAAGACCAGGGAAGAGGGGAAGACCAGGGAAGAGGGGGAAGACCAGGGAAAAGGGGGAAGAGGGGGAAGACCAGGGAAGAGGGGGAAGACAAGGGAAGAGGGGGAAGACCAGGGAAGAGGAGGAAGACCAGGAAAAGAGGGAAGAGGGGGAAGACCAGGGAAGAAGACCAGGGAAGAGGGGGAAGACCAGGGAAGAGGGGGAAGACCAGGGAAGAGGGGAAGACCAGGAAGAGGGGGAGACCAGGGAAGAGGGGGGAAGACCAGGGAAGAGGGGGAGACCAGGGAAGAGGGGGAAGACCAGGGAAGAGGGGGAAGACCAGGGAAGAGGGGGAAGACCAGGAAGAGGAGGAAGACCAGGGAAGAGGGGGAAGACCAGGGAAGAGGGGGAAGACCAGGGAAGAGGGGGAAGACCAGGGAAGAGGGGGAGACCAGGGAAGAGGGGGAAGACCAGGGAAGAGGGGGAAGACCAGGGAAGAGGGGGAAAGACCAGGGAAGAGGGGGAAGACCAGGGAAGAGGGGGGAAGACCAGGGAAGAGGGGGAAAGACCAGGGAAGAGGGGGAAGACCAGGGAAGAGGTGGGAAGACCAGGGAAGAGGGGGAAGACCAGGGAAGAGGGGGAAGACCAGGGAAGAGGGGGAAGACCAGGGAAGAGGGGGAAGACCAGGAAGAGGGGGAAGACCAGGGAAGAGGGGGAAGTCCAGGGAAGAGGGGGAAGACCAGGAAGAGGGGAAAGACCAGGAAGAGGGGGAAGACCAGGGAAGAGGGGGAAGACCAGGGAAGAGGGGGAAGACCAGGGAAGAGGGGGAAGACCAGGGAAGAGGGGGAGACCAGGAAGAGGGGGAAGACCAGGGAAGAGGGGGAAGACCAGGGAAGAGGGGGAAAGACCAGGGGAGAGGAGGAAGACCAGGGAAGAGGGGGAAGACCAGGGAAAAGGGGGAAGAGGGGGGAAGACGAGGGAAGAGGGGGAAAGACAAGGGAAGAGGGGAAGACAAGGGAAGAGGGGGAAGACAAGGGAAGAGGGGAGGGGGAAGAGGGGGAAGACCAGGGAAGAGGGGGAAGACCAGGGAAGAAGGGGGAAGACAAGGGAAGAGGGGAGAAGACAAGGGAAGGGGGAAGACCAGGGAAGAGGGGGAAGACCAGGGAGAGGAGGAAGAGCAGGGAAGAGGGGGAAGACCAGGGGAGAGGAGGAAGACCAGGGAAGAGGGGGAAGACCAGGGAAAAGGGGGAAGAGGGGGAAGACCAGGGAAGAGGGGGAAGACAAGGGAAGGGGGGAAGACCAGGGAAGAGGAGGAAGACCAGGAAAAGGGGGAAGACCAGGGAAAAGGGGGAAGAGGGGGAAGACCAGGAAGAGGGGGAAGACAAGGGAAGAGGGGAAGACAAGGGAAGAGGGGGAAGACAAGGGAGGGGGAGGACCAGGGAAGAGGGGGAAGACCAGGGAGGGGGAAGACCAGGGAAGAAGGGGGAAGACAAGGGAGGGAAGACAAGGGAAGGGGGGGAAGACCAGGGAAGAGGGGGAAGACCAGGGGAGAGGAGGAAGAGCAGGGAAGAGGGGGAAGACCAGGGGAGAGGAGGAAGACCAGGGAAGAGGGGGAAGACCAGGGAAAAGGGGGAAGAGGGGGAAGACCAGGGAAGAGGGGGAAGACAAGGGAAGAAAGACCAGGGAAGAGGAGGAAGACCAGGGAAAAGAGGAAGAGGGGGAAGACCAGGAAGAGGGGGAAGACAAGGGAAGAGGGGAAGACAAGGGAAGAGGGGGAAGACAAGGGAAGAGGGGGAGGACCAGGGAAGAGGGGGAAGACCAGGGAAGAGGGGGAAGACCAGGGAAGAAGGGGAAGACAAGGAAGAGGGGAGAAGACAAGGGAAGGGGGGGGAGATAAGGGAAGGGGGAAGACAAGGGAAGGGGGAGATAAGAAGGGGGGAGACAAGGGAAGGGGGGAGATAAGGGAAGGGGGAAGACAAGGGAAGGGGGAGGGGAAGGGGGAAGACAAGGAAGGAAGACAAGGGAAGGGGGGATAAGGGAAGGGGGAAAATATGGAAGAAGACCAGGGAAGAGGGGGAGAAGAGGGGGAAGACAAGGGAAGAGGGGAAGACAAGGGAAGAGGGGAGAAGAGGGGGAAGACCAGGGAAGAGGGGGAAGACAAGGAAGAGGGGGAAGACAAGGGAAGAGGGGGAAGACAAGAGAAGGGGGGAGATAAGGGGGGGAAGACAAGGGAAGAGGGGGAAGACAAGGGAATAAGGGAAGGGGGAAAACCAGGGAGGGGGAAGAGGGGGGAAGACAAGGAAGAGAGGGGGAAGACAAGGGAGATAAGGGGGGGGAAGACAAGGAAGAGGGGGAAGGCAAGGGAAGAGATAAGGGAAGAAGGGAAGAGATAGGGAAGGGGGGAAGACAAGGGAAGGAAGATAGGAAGGGGAGATAAGGGAAGAGGGATATGGGAAGGGGGGAAGACAAGGGGGAGATATGAGGGGGAAGATGGGGGAAGACAAGGAAGGGGGTGGAAGACAAGGGAAGGGGGAGATAGACCAAGGGAAGAGGGGGAAGAAAAGGAAGAGGGGGAAGACAAGGGAAGAAGGGGGAAGACAAGGGAAGAGGGGAAGACAAGGGAAGGGGGAAGAAGAAAACAAGGGAAGAGGGGGAAGAAGACAAGGAAGAGGGGGAAGAGGGGGAAGACAAGGGAAGGTGGGAGATAAGGGAAGAAGACAAGGGAGAGGGGGAAGACAAGGGAAAGATAAGGGAAGGGGGGAAGACAAGGGAAGGGGGAGATAAGGGAAGGGGGAAGACAAGAGAGAGGGGAGAGGGGGAGATAGGGAAGGAGAAAATAAGGAAGAGGGGGGAGACCAGGGAAGAGGGGGAGAAGAGGGGGAAGACCAGGGAAGAAGGGGGAAGAAAGGAAGAGGGGAGAAGACAAGGGAAGGGGGAGATAAGGAGGGGGGAAGACAAGGCAAAGGGGGAGATAAGGAGGGGGGAGACAAGGGAAGGGGGAGATAAGGGGGGGGAAGACAAGGGAAGGGGGGAGATAGGGAAGGGGGAAGACAAGGAAGAGGGGAAGACAAGGGAAGGGGGGATAAGGGAAGGGGGAAAATAAGGGAAGAGGGGGAGACCAGGGAAGGGGGGAGAAGAGGGGGGAAGACCAGGGAAGAGGGGGGAAGACAAGGAAGGGGGGTGAGACAGGGAAGAGGGGGAAGACAAGAGAAGGGGGGAGATAGGGAGGGACAAGGAAGAGGGGGGAAGAAGGGAAGGGGGAGATAAGGAGAAAGAGGGGGAAGAGGGGGAAGACAAGGAGAAAGACAAGGGAAGGTGGGAGATAAGGGAAGAGGGGGAAGACAAGGGAAGAGGGGGAAGACAAGGGAGGGGAGAAGGAAGGGGGAAGACAAGGGAAGGGGGAGATAAGGGAAGGGGGAAGACAAGGGAAGGGGGAGATAAGGAAGGGGGAGAAGGGAAGGGGGGAGATATGGGAAGACAAGGAAGGGGGGAGATAAGGAAGAAGACAAGGAAGAGGGGTGGAAGACAAGGGAAGGGGAAGAAGGGGGAAGACAAGGAAGGGGGGGAGACAAGGGAAGAGGGGGAGAAGAAAGGAAGAGGGGGGAAGACAAGGGAAGAGGGGGAAGACAAGGGTAGAGGAGATAGGGAAGGGTAAGGGAGAGAGGGAAGACAAGGGAAGGGGGAAGACAAGGGAAGGGGAGATAAGGAAGAGGAAGAAGGAAGAGGTGGAAGACAAGGGAAGGGGGAGATAGAGGAAGACAAGGGAAGAGGGGGAAGACAAGGAAGGGGGGAGACAAGGAAGAGGGGAGAGGGAAGAGGGGGGAAGACAAGGAAGAGGGGGAAGACAAGGGAAGGGGGAGATAAGGGGGGGAAACAAGGGAAGAGGGGGAAGAAAGACAGGGAAGAAGAGGGGGGAAGACAAGGGAAGGGGGATAAGAAGGGGAAGACAAGGGAAGAGGGGGGAAGACAAGGGAAGGGGGAGATAGGGAGGAGGAAGACAAGGGAGGGGGAGATAAGGAAGGGGGAGACAAGGAGGGGAGAGGGAAGAAGATAAGGAGGGGGGATGGGGGGAAGACAAGGGAGGGGGAGAGAAGTGAGGGAAGACAAGGGAGAGGAAGAAAGGGAAGGGGAGAGGAAGAGGGAGAAGACAAGGAAGAAGACAGGGAAGAGAGGACAAGGAAGAGAAAGACAAGGGAAGAGGAGAAGTGAAGGGAAGGGGGGAGATAGGGAGGGGGAGAAGAGGGGGGAAGACAAGGGAAGGGAGGGATAGGGAGGGGGAGGAAGAGGGGGAGAAGACAAGGAAGAGTGGGGAGAAGAGGACGGGAAGAAGGAAGAAGATGAAGGAGAGAGGAGAAGTGAGGGGAGAGGAGAAGTGAGGGTAGAGGAGGAGGAGAAGGAAGAGGGGAAGACAAGGAGGGGGGAAGAGGAGAAGATGAGGGACAAGGAAGACAAGGAGGAGGAGGGGGTAAGGAGGTGAGTGAATGGAGTGAGGGGAAGACAAGGGAAGGGAGGGAGAGGAGAAGAGAGGGGGAGAGAAAAGAGAAGTGAGGGTAAGAGGAGAAGAAGTGAGTAGGAGGCAGAGAGTTGAAGTAGGAGAGGAAGGGAGGGGAGAAATGGAGAGGAGTGGAGGGAGAAGTGAGGAGGAGAAGTGAGGGTAGGAGGAGAGGAGAAGGGGTAGAGGAGAAGTGAGAGGAGAAGTGAGGGTAGAGGAGAAGTGAGGGGAGAGAAGGAGGGTAGGAGAGGAGAGGGAAGGAGAAGTGAGTGGAGAGGAGAAGTGAGTGGGAGAGGAGAAGTGAGGGGAGAGGAGAAGTGAGGGGAGAGGAGAAGGGTGAGGAGAGAAGTGAGTGGAGAGGAGAAGTGAGTGGAGAGGAGAAGTGAGGGAGAGGAGAGGAGAAGTGAGGGTAGAGGAGAAGTGAGGGGAGAGGAGAAGTGAGGGTAGAGGAGAAGTGAGGGTAGAGGAGAAGTGAGTGGAGAGGAGAAGTGAGGGGAGAGGAGAAGTGAGGGGAGAGGAGAAGTGAGGGTAGAGGAGAAGTGAGGGGAGAGGAGAAGTGAGGGGAGAGGAGAAGTGAGGGGAGAGGAGAAGTGAGGGTAGAGGAGAAGTGAGGGGAGAGGAGAAGTGAGGGTAGAGGAGAAGTGAGGGTAGAGGAGAAGTGAGGGGGAGTAGTGAGGGTAGAGGAGAAGTGAGTGGAGTGAGGGAGGAGAAGTGAGGGGAGAGGAGAAGTGAGAGTGGAGAGGAGGGGAAGGAGAAGTGAGGGTAGAAGTGAGTGGAGGGTAGTGAGGAGGAGAGGAGAAGTGAGTGGAGAGAAGTGAGGGTAGGGGAGTGAGGGGAGAGGAGAAGGAGGGAGAGGAGAGTGAGGGGAGAGGAGAGGAAGGAGAAGGAGGGGAGAGAGGAGAAGTGAGGGAGAGAAGTGAGAAGGAGAAGTGAGGGGAGAGGAGAAGTGAGGGGAGAGGAGAAGTGAGGGGAGAGGAGAGGGAAGGAGAGGAGAGGGAAGGAGAAGTGAGGGGAGAGGAGAAGTGAGTGGAGAGGAGAAGTGAGGGGAGAGGAGAAGTGAGGGTAGAGGAGAGGGAAGGAGAGGAGACTGTTAGTATCTGAGAGGTTGTGACCAGCGAGTGACAACAGGGGATAAGGTACACACCATAAGAGGTTTATGAATTAACTCCAGATGGAAACTGGCAAGCGGGAAAAGCGGACAGGAATTGAACTGACAAGCTGTGGTGTCCAGAGCGTCCTGAGGCCCAGAACAGAGGCCATTAGCAATGCTGCTGGGCCACTGGGGAGAACATCTCTCTCCCTCTCTCTCTCTCGCTCTGTCTCTCTCTCTCTCTCTCTCTCTCTCTCTCTCTCTCTCTCTCTCTCTGTCTCTCTCTCTCTCTGTCTCTCTCTCCCTTTCTCTCCCTCTCTCTATCTCTCTCTCTCTCTCTCTCTCTCTCTCTCTCTCTCTCTCTCTCTCTCTCTCTCTCTCTCTCCCTCTCTCTCTCTCTCTCTACACAACATTACAAAGTTCCAAAATAATAAAGACATTTCAAATGTCATATTATGTATATATAGAGTTGTAACGATGTGCAATATAAACGTAAATATAGGTTAAAATCAAATCAAACGTTATTTGTCACGTGCCGAATACAACAAGGGTATGTATGCCTTACCGTGAATTACAAGCCCTTAACCAACAGTGCAATTCAAGAACAGTTAGGAAGATATTTACCAAATAAACTATAAAAATATGTAAAAAGTAACACTATAACATAACAATAACGAGGCTATATACAGAGAGTACAGAGTCAGTGTGAGGGGGTACATGTTAGAGGTCATTTGTACATGTAGGTAGGGGTGAAGTGACTATACACCTATAATATACAGGGAGTACAGAGTCAGTGTGAGGGGGTACATGTTAGAGGTCATTTGTACATGTAGGTAGGGGTGAAGTGACTATACACCGATAATATACAGGGAGTACAGAGTCAGTGTGAGGGGGTACATGTTAGAGGTCATTTGTACACGTAGGTAGGGGTGAAGTGACTATACACCGATAATATACAGGGAGTACAGAGTCAGTGTGAGGGGGTACATGTTAGAGGTCATTTGTACATGTAGGTAGGGGTGAAGTGACTATACACCGATAATATACAGGGAGTACAGAGTCAGTGTGAGGGGGTACATGTTAGAGGTCATTTGTACATGTAGGTAGGGGTGAAGTGACTATACACCGATAATATACAGGGAGTACAGAGTCAGTGTGAGGGGGTACATGTTAGAGGTCATTTGTACATGTAGGTAGGGGTGAAGTGACTATACACGGATAATGAACAATGAGTAGCAGCAGTGTACGAAACAAATGTCTTATGGCTTGGGGGTAGAAGCTGTTGAGGAGACTTTTTGTCCAAGACTTGGGTTCCGGTACCGCTTGCCGTGATGTAAAACAGTCTATGACTTGGGTGACTGGATTGTCTGATAATTTTTAGAGCCTTCCTCTGACACCACCAATTATATAGGTCCTGGATGGCAGGAAGCCTGGCCCCAGTATTGTACTGGGCCGTTTGCACTACCCTCTGTAGCGTCTTATGGTCAGATCCTGAGCAGTTGCCATACCAGGCGGTGATGCAACCGGTCAGGATGCTCTCGATGGTGCAGCTGTAGAACTGTCTTGAGGTTTGGAACCATGATCAATATATATTCAGTCTTTAGAGGGGGAAAAGGTTTCATGTCGTGCCATTCTCTTCATGACTGTCTTGGTGTGTTTGGACCATGATAGATCGTTGGTGATGTGGACATCGACCCGCTCCACTACAGCCCCGTAGATGTTAATGTTCGGGCCCGCATTTTCCTGTTGTCCACAATCAGCTCCTTTGTCTTGCTCACATTGAGTGAGAGGTTGCACATGTGACATGCTGGTAAAACATTTGGTAAAACTGATTTACGTTTGCCTGCATTTAAGTCCCCCGGCCACTAGGAGCGCCACTTCTGAATGAGCATTTTCTTGTTTGCTTATTGCCTTTTAAAGATTTATGAGTGAGGTCTTAGTGCCAGCATCGGTCTGTGGTGGTAAATAGACGGCTATGAATAATATAGATGAGAACTCTCTTGGTAGATAGTGTGGTCTACAGCTTATCATAAGGTACTCTACCTCAGGCGAGCAATACCTCGAGACTTCTTTAATATTAGACATACATTTTATTTTCCAATGCTTGCATGTTAACAAGTAGAACTGATGGCAATGAGAGTTTAATCGCTCGCCTACGGATTCTCAAAAGGCAGCCCGATCTGTGTCCTCTTTTCATCACGCAAATGACGTGGATCTGTGCCTGTTCCCGGGAGAGCAGTATATCTTTCTCGTCGGACTCATTAAAGGAAAACGCTTCTCTCAGTTCGTGGTGAAGTAATCGCAGTTCTTATGTCCAGAAGTTATTATCGGTCATAAGAGACAATAGCAGCAACATTATGTACAAAACAAGTTCAAAAACAATGCAAAAAAATATATACAAAATATCACGTTAATAGCATGTAAAATATCAGCTCTTCGGCGTCGTCTAACAAGGTTGTATTTACAACAATGTTTGTTCTTCACTGGTTGCCCTTTTCAGGTCACAAATACCGCTGCTGTGATGACACACTGTGGAATTTCACACAATAGAGATGATCAAAATTAGGTTTATTTTCAAATTCTTTGTGGATCTGTATAATCTGAGGGAAATATGTGTCTCTAATATGGTCATACATTTGGCAGGGGGTTAGGAAGTGCAGCTCAGTTACTATCTCGTTTTGTGGGCAGTGTGCACATAGCTTGTCTTCTCTTGAGAGCCAGGTCTGCCTTTGGTGACCTATGCTCTGTACAAATTCAAAGATTTCCTTAATTTGGGGTCACCAGTCATATTTATGATATCATTAACAAGAATTAACAAGAATTATGTATTTTATTAAAAAAATAAAAATAATAATAATGTTTTTTGTTCATTAGCATATTTGAGTTTAAGCATAATATTTGTTACAATATTTCTACCAGTTTGGATTTAAGTAAGTAAGTCAGGGCAACATCTCAAACCATTTTCCCTGTTATTGATCTGTTCCCCCTGATCTGGTCCACCCTCCAGGTGTCGCCCGTCTTCCCTGTTATTGATCTGGTCCACCCTCCAGGTATCGCCCGTCTTCCCTGTTATTGATCTGGTCCACCCTCCAGGTATCGCCCGTCTTCCCTGTTATTGATCTGGTCCACCCTCCAGGTGTCGCCCGTCTTCCCTGTTATTGATCTGGTCCACCCTCCAGGTGTCGCCCGTCTTCCCCGTTATTGATCTGGTCCACCCTCCAGGTATCGCCCGTCTTCCCTGTTATTGATCTGGTCCACCCTCCAGGTGTCGCCCGTCTTCCCCGTTATTGATCTGGTCCACCCTCCAGGTATCGCCCGTCTTCCCCGTTATTGATCTGGTCCACCCTCCAGGTATCGCCCGTCTTCCCCGTTATTGATCTGGTCCACCCTCCAGGTATCGCCCGTCTTCCCCGTTATTGATCTGGTCCACCCTCCAGGTGTCGCCCGTCTTCCCCGTTATTGATCTGGTCCACCCTCCAGGTATCGCCCGTCTTCCCTGTTATTGATCTGGTCCACCCTCCAGGTGTCGCCCGTCTTCCCCGTTATTGATCTGGTCCACCCTCCAGGTATCGCCCGTCTTCCCTGTTATTGATCTGGTCCACCCTCCAGGTATCGCCCGTCTTCCCCGTTATTGATCTGGTCCACCCTCCAGGTATCGCCCGTCTTCCCTGTTATTGATCTGGTCCACCCTCCAGGTGTCGCCCGTCTTCCCTGTTATTGATCTGGTCCACCCTCCAGGTGTCGCCCGTCTTCCCCGTTATTGATCTGGTCCACCCTCCAGGTGTCGCCCGTCTTCCCTGTTATTGATCTGGTCCACCCTCCAGGTATCGCCCGTCTTCCCTGTTATTGATCTGGTCCACCCTCCAGGTATCGCCCGTCTTCCCTGTTATTGATCTGGTCCACCCTCCAGGTATCGCCCGTCTTCCCTGTTATTGATCTGGTCCACCTGATCTGGTGTCGCCCGTCTTCCCCGTTATCTCCCTGTGTATTTACATCTGTGTTCTCCGTTGCCAGTTTGTCTTGTTTGTGAAGTCAACCAACGCTTTTTGAATTCAGCTCCTGCTTTTCTCTCATTTCTCGTTTTCCTGGTTTTTGACCGTGCCTGTCCTGACCCTGTACACGCCTGCCTGACCACTCTGCCTGCCGTCCTGTACCTTTGCCCCACCTCTGGATTACAAACCTCTGCCTGACCTGACCCTGAGCCTGCCTGCCCTGACCCTGAGCCTGCCCCTGACCCTAACCCTAACCCTGACCCTGAGCCTGCCTGCCCTGACCCTGAGCCTGCCCCTGACCCTAACCCTAACCCTGACCCTGAGCCTGCCTGCCCTGACCCTGAGCCTGAGCCTGACCCTAACCCTAACCCTGACCCTGAGCCTGCCCCTGCCCTGACCCTAACCCTGAGCCTGCCTGCCCTGACCCTGACCACTCTGCCTGCCGTCCTGTACCTTTGCCCCTTGGTCTCCCATCTGGGTCTTACCTTGATTCCTGATAATTATTTAACGAGGCGAGCCAGTTCACGAACAAATTGTTATTTACAACAATGGCCTACACCGGCCAAACGCAAACGACGCTGGGGCCAATTGTGCGCCTCCCTATGGGACTCCCAATCACGGACTGTTGTGATACAACCTGGAATCGAACCAGGGTCTGTAGTGACGCCTCCAGCACTGAGATGCAGTGCCTTAGACCGCTGTGCCACTCAGGAGCCCATTAAAGTGCACTACTTTTGACCAAGGCCAGTAGGGAATAGTGAACGGGGTGCCGTTTGGGACACGGATGAGTCATCCTTGAATCTTTCCGTCTGAAGTGGACACACCGAACTCAGTTCTCTAACGTAGCTGAGTCAGATTGGTGTTGTTCTTTACTTTCCTTTGTAAACAAAGAGTAAAGTACACAGATACTTTATTAGATGCATAATACTGAAAGCTGGAAGATTTGTTTTTGAAACTCAACAATGTTGTTTTATCATCAGACATTTCCAAGCTCCAAGGTGGTGATTGAGTGGAGGCCAAAGTATCTGGCAACATCTGACAAAACTAGTCAGAACAATTCGAGAGTTCTTTCATCGAACGAACAATAACAACAGGACTAGTCCCCGAAGGCTTGTCATGTCAAATATACATCCAGTACAAACCTAGAAATTATTACCATTTTCTTGACTAACGGATGTCGGATTTGTAAAATAAATAATTATGTCAAAATAAAACATCACATATCCTTTTATTGAAAACTGTCAATGAGTAAAACATGTGTTACTGTTTATACACACACAGTATTATGCCCAAATAACCACACATTTTCTGTTGTTGTTGAGATTTTTAATGTAACTCAACATCATACTTGTAATGAATTAAATCTGTTTCCTGTCAACGCCTTGTCCTTATTCTGCAGTGGGAAATCTGTTTCCTGTCAACGCCTTGTCCTGATTCTGCAGTGGGAAATCTGTTTCCTGTCAACGCCTTGTCCTTATTCTGCAGTAGGAAATCTGTTTACTGTCAACGCCTTGTCCTTATTCTGCAGGTAGGAAATCTGTTTCCTGTCAACGCCTTGTCCTGATTCTGCAGTGGGAAATCTGTTTCCTGTCAACGCCTTGTCCTGATTCTGCAGTGGGAAATCTGTTTCCTGTCAACGCCTTGTCCTTATTCTGCAGTAGGAAATCTGTTTACTGTCAACGCCTTGTCCTTATTCTGCATGTAGGAAATCTGTTATGGCCTTGTCCTTATTCTGCAGTAGGAAATCTGTTTCCTGTCAACGCCTTGTCCTTATTCTGCAGTAGGAAATCTGTTTCCTGTCAACGCCTTGTCCTTATTCTGCAGTAGGAAATCTGTTTCCTGTCAACGCCTTGTCCTTATTCTGCAGTAGGAAATCTGTTTCCTGTCAACGCCTTGTCCTTATTCTGCAGTAGGACATCTGTTTCCTGTCAACGCCTTGTCCTTATTCTGCAGTAGGAAATCTGTTTCCTGTCAACGCCTTGTCCTTATTCTGCAGTAGGAAATCTGTTTCCTGTCAAAGCCTTGTCCTTATTCTGCAGTAGGAAATCTGTTTCCTGTCAACGCCTTGTCCTTATTCTGCAGTAGGAAATCTGTTTCCTGTCAACGCCTTGTCCTTATTCTGCAGTAGGAAATCTGTTTCCTGTCAACGCCTTGTCCTTATTCTGCAGTAGGAAATCTGTTTCCTGTCAAAGCCTTGTCCTTATTCTGCAGTAGGAAATCTGTTTCCTGTCAACACCTTGTCCTTATTCTCCAGTAGGAAATCTGTTTCCTGTCAATGCCTTGTCCTTATTCTGCAGTAGGAAATCTGTTTCCTGTCAACACCTTGTCCTTATTCTCCAGTAGGAAATCTGTTTCCTGTCAACGCCTTGTCCTTATTCTGCAGTAGGAAATCTGTTTCCTGTCAACGCCTTGTCCTTATTCTGCAGTAGGAAATCTGTTTCCTGTCAACGCCTTGTCCTTATTCTGCAGTAGGAAATCTGTTTCCTGTCAATGCCTTGTCCTTATTCTGCAGGTAGAAAATCTGTTTCCTGTCAACGCCTTGTCCTTATTCTGCAGTAGGAAATCTGTTTCCTGTCAACGCCTTGTCCTTATTCTGCAGTAGGAAATCTGTTTCCTGTCAACACCTTGTCCTTATTCTGCAGTAGGAAAACTGTTTCCTTATCAAATGGACTGTGAAATTACACCCTTGCGTCTTCTGTTCTGTTTGTTGACAGAAATGTCATCATATTAATTCATCCATCACAGTTGTTTTCTTATTTTTCAGCAGCTATTCCGAAGTTACAGGAAGTACATTTTTTTTGGTGATGTAGTTTTTTCTAATTCACACTTAATCTCTATGTGGATCGATTGTGGGGGTAGGAATGAGTTTATTTCAATAAACTTGAAACTTTCACGAGTTTACACATTGTGCCAGAGACCGTGTTGTAAAGTGAGCAGCAGTCCCCACTACGTACTAATGACAGGCTGTATGACAGGCTGTGATGCGTCCCCCAGCAGAGCCCTGAGACCTGTCTGCTTGGATCAGGAGACATGGAGTGAACACAGAGTGATGGGGTAGATAGTTATAGAGGGAGGGAGAGAGACAGGGAGAGACGGAGAGAGAGAGAGAGAGAGAGAGAGAGAGAGAGAGAGAGAGAGAGAGAGAGAGAGAGAGAGAGAGAGAGAGAGAGAGAGAGAGAGAGAGAGAGAGAGAGAGAGAAAGAGAAAGAGAGACAAAGACAAACTTAAACTATGTCAAAACCCTCCACTGTGCCTCATCTTAACTGGAGACTCAACAGCTTGTGCTACCGTACTGAAGTTATGGAGGCATGTGGCCATGGGACAAATTGTATGTATATAAAGTTAGCAGTTTGACATTTTTGTTGAAAATTCCCATATGGATGTTTGAATCAAGTTATTTTTTAAATTTTTATTTAATTTAATTTTCATTTCAAATCCAACACAACCGTAGTTTCTCACAAACCAGCTTTTAATTTCACATGAACAAGTATAATAAATAAATGAAAACATTTTATATATAAATAACATATATATATATATATATTTTGAATCAGATAAAACACACTGCAGCACATTGGATCTTCTCAATACACCTTGTAAAGGCCTGTGTACGACATGTCAACTCATCCGAATGACAAATCACATGGGCAACATCCTACAGGACTCGACATCTACGTTATAGAGGAGGTTGTCTGTCTGTTTGTTTATGTGTAACTCTGTGTTGTTGTTTGTGTCACACTGCTTTGCCTAAATCTTGGCCAGGTCGCAGTTGGAAATCAAGGTCCTGGTTTTGTGCCATTGGGTCCTGGTGTTTTGACGGGACCGTTGTCCTGCGCCGGAATAAAGCATTGTCCTTTGCCCTCTGCTTCCTGCGCCTGACTCCGCACCCACTCGGCATTACATAGAAGTGTGTTACAGTATGCTCCAAAAAATTTTGTAAATTGTATTATTTTGTACTAATTAAATTGCTCAGAGAAAGTGTTTCAGATTATTTTGTGCCCAATAGTGATGTGATCATGGGACTAAACACCTCCCTCTGCAACTGGATCCTGGACTTCCTGACAGGCCACCCCCAGGTGGTGAGGGTAGGTAGCAACACATCTGCCACGCTGATCCTCAACACTGGAGCTCCCAGTACTCTCTGTTCATCATATATGCATAGTCACTTTAACAATACCTACATGTACATACTACCTCAATCAGCCTGACTAACCGGTGTCTGTATATAGACTCGCTACCCTTATTTTCAAATGTCTTTATACTGTTGTTTTATTTCTTTACTTACCTACCTACACACACACACACACACACACACACACACACACACACACACACACACACACACACACACACACACACACACACACACACACACACACACACACACACACACATTTTTTCCCGTACTATTGGTTAGAGCCTGTAAGTAAGCATTTCACTGTTAGGTCAACACCTAATAAATAATCAACTTGGATTTGATTTGAGCCCTATTGCCTATATAGTGGTACTACTATAGACCAGAGCCCTATTCCCTATATAGTGGTACTACTATAGACCAGAACCAACTATGACGAGACGGCCTACAGGGAGGAGGTGAGGGCCCTCGGGGTGTGGTGTCAGGAAAATAACCTCTCCCTCAACGTCAACAAAACAAAGAAGATGATTGTGAACTTCAGGAAACAGCAGAGGGAGCACCCCCATATCCACATCGGCGGGACAGTAGTGGAGAGGGTAGCAAGTTTTTAAGTTCCTCGGTGTACACATCACGGGAAAAATGAATTGGTCCACTCACACAGACAGCGTCGTGAAGAAGGCGCAACAGTGCGCAACAGTGCCTCTTCAACCTCAGGAGGCTGAAGAAATGTGGCTTGTCACCAAAAGCACTCACAAACTTCTACAGATGCACAATCGAGAGCATCCTGTCGTGCTGTATCACCGCCTGGTACGGCAACTGCTCCGCCCACAACCGTAAGGCTCTCCAGAGGGTAGTGAGGTCTGCACAACGCATCACCGGGGGCAAACTACCAGCCCTCCAGGACACCTACACCACCCGATGTTACAGGAAGGCCATAAAGATCATCAAGGACATCAACCACCCGAGCCACTGCCTGTTCACCCCGCTATCATCCAGAAGGCGAGGTCAGTACAGGTGCATCAAAGCTGGGACCGAGAGACTGAAAAACAGCTTCTATCTCAAGGCCATCAGACTGTTAAACAGACACCACTAACATTGAGTGGCTGCTGCCAAAATACTGACTCAAATCCAGCTCAATTTAGTAATAGAAAAATGTATGTAAAAATGTATCACTAGCCACTTTTAACAATGCCACTTCATATAATGTTTTCATACCCTACATTACTCATCTCATATGTATATACTGTATTCTATACCATCTACTGTATGCCGTTCTGTACCATCACTCATTCATATATTTTTATGTACATATTCTTCATCCTTTTACACTTGTGTGTATAAGGTGGTTGTTTTGAAATTGTTAGGTTTGATTACTCGTTGGTTATTACTGCATTGTTGGAACTAGAAGCACAAGCATTTCGCTACCCTTGCATCAACATCTGCTAACCATGTGTATGTGACAAATAAAATGTGATTTCATTTTATTTGACATGGACTGAGACATGGACTGAGACATGGACTGAGACATGGACTGAGACATGGACTGAGACAGATCAAGCTACAGCTGTTTTGGGCTTCCTCTAAATGAATTAGAGAAGACATCATTAGGTACAGTTTTAGCATCAGCCGCTAAAAGCATACTGTGTTGTGTATAGCTAATCAAATCAAATTTTATTTGTCACATACACATGGTTAGCAGATGTTAAATGCGAGTGTAGCGAAATGCTTGAAATGCTTTAGCTAAAAGCT
>NC_068435.1:7012684-7017684 GCF_023373465.1 Oncorhynchus keta | reverse complement strand
CGTCTTGATTACTGCAACTCGCTGTTGGCTGGGCTCCCTGCCTGTGCCATTAAACCCCTACAACTCATCCAGAACGCCGCAGCCCGTCTGGTGTTCAACCTTCCCAAGTTCTCTCACGTCACCCCGCTCCTCCGCTCTCTCCACTGGCTTCCAGTTGAAGCTCGCATCCGCTACAAGACCATGGTGCTTGCCTACGGAGCTGTGAGGGGAACGGCACCTCAGTACCTCCAGGCTCTGATCAGGCCCTACACCCAAACAAGGGCACTGCGTTCATCCACCTCTGGCCTGCTCGCCTCCCTACCACTGAGGAAGTACAGTTCCCGCTCAGCCCAGTCAAAACTGTTCGCTGCTCTGGCCCCCAATGGTGGAACAAACTCCCTCACGACGCCAGGACAGCGGAGTCAATCACCACCTTCCGGAGACACCTGAAACCCCACCTCTTCAAGGAATACCTAGGATAGGGTAAGTAAGGGTAAGTAATCCTTCTCACCCCCCCTTCCCCCTCCCCCAAAAAAAAAAAAAAAAGATTTAGATGCAAGTGGCTGTTCCACTGGATGTCACAAGGTGTATGCACCAATTTGTAAGTCGCTCTGGATAAGAGCGTCTGCTAAATGACTTAAATGTAAATGTAATGTAAATGTAATTTTATTGAACAAAACGACTATTCATGTTGTAGCTGGGACCTCTGTTCCTCTGTTTGGGATTGCAAACAGATCTTCAAAGGTAAGAAATTCATTTAATCGCTATTTGTAATTTTGTGAAGCCTGTGCTGGTTGAAAAATATGTTGATGTGGGGCGCTGTCCTCAGGTATTTGCATGATATGCTTTCGCATGTTGGATTAACAAGAAGTTAGCCTTTTAAATGATGTAAGACACTTGTATGTTCATAGCAACACGTATCAAACAGTAAACTTCTACAATAATGGAACTGTATTGATACAAGGCAAGGATTAAAGCCTCCAGGCTTTAGAGAATATGTTTGCTACCCTAAAAGTAGAAGCTGAACTCATCTCAGAAACGGAGTAAAAAGTCAAGGAGGGAGATGGTGGAGAAAAGGGCCCCAAAAGCCTCTGTGACCCAGCAAGAAGCACTCAGTGTCCCTCTACCTACATCACCTGCTGCACACAGAGCCAAGGACATGTCTACAACACCAAGAACACCTGCTATGCAACGTTTCCACAACACCCTGTCTCTAGTCGAAGCAG
Source organism: Oncorhynchus keta (assembly GCF_023373465.1). Taxonomy (NCBI): domain Eukaryota; kingdom Metazoa; phylum Chordata; class Actinopteri; order Salmoniformes; family Salmonidae; genus Oncorhynchus; species Oncorhynchus keta. The sequence continues at coordinate 7,016,479 of NC_068435.1, read as the reverse complement.
AGGTCATAGAACAAGCTTCAAGAGGAGGACACTGTCTGGAAACTAAAAGAAGAGGTGAAACAGTTCTGGGAGGAGAGCAGAGCATCTATTGCTAAATTAGAAAGCAGAATGGACAAACTGAGTCAGACAAATGATGACCTTAGAGACCATCTGAGCACAACGAGAGAGGAGCTAGAGCAGAGAGAAAAGTACATTGACACCCTCAACCAGCAGCTAGTCATTATGTCCTCTGCATCTAAAGAACAAGTCCACCAGCTTGGCACAACACAGGCAGACTAGACCCGTCCCATCACAACACAGATTTACCAGACCAATTACTTAATAATCATACAATGTGATTTTCTGGATTTTTGTTTTAGATTCCGTCTCTCACAGTTGAAGTGTACCTATGATAAAAAATACAGACCTTTGTAAATAGGAAAACCTGCAAAATCGGCAGTGTGTCAAAAACTCCCCACTGTAGATACTTTTGTACCTGTTTCCTCCAGCATCTTCACAAGGTCCTTCGCTGTTGTTCTGGGATTGATTTGCACTTTTCGCACCAAAGTACGTTCATCTCTATACCTGAGCGGTATGACGGCTCAGTGAGTTTGAAGGTAGGCCTTGGACCGCATCCACAGGTACACCTCCAATTGACTCAAATGATGTCAATTATGCCGGACCAGGATCCATGTGCGCTGTTGACCAGAGCTCTCTGCCTGTCTGCCTGCCTGTCTGCCTGCCTGTTCCCCGCCTGCCTGTCTGCCTGCCTGTCTGTCTGCCTGCCTGTTCCCCGCCTGCCTGTCTGCCTGCCTGTCTGCCTGTCTGCCTGCCTGTCTGTCTGCCTGCCTGCCTGTCTGCCTGCCTGCCTGTCTGCCTGTCTGCCTGTCTGCCTGTCTGCCTGCCTGTCTGCCTGTCTGCCTGCCTGTCTGCCTGTCTGTCTGTCTGCCTGCCTGTCTGCCTGTCTGCCTGTCTGCCTGCCTGCCTGTCTGCCTGCCTGTCTGCCTGTCTGCCTGTCTGTCTGTCTGTCTGTCTGTCTGTCTGTCTGCCTGCCTGCCTGTCTGCCTGTCTGCCTGCCTGTCTGCCTGCCTGCCTGTCTGCCTGCCTGTCTGCCTGTCTGCCTGTCTGCCTGCCTGTCTGCCTGTCTGCCTGCCTGTCTGCCTGTCTGCCTGTCTGCCTGCCTGCCTGCCTGCCTGCCTGCCTGCCTGCCTGCCTGTCTGCCTGCCTGTTCCCCTCCTGCCCTTGTCTGTCGCTCCCATTTTTGTACAGGTGCCCTCGCCACTTTCTCTCTCTCTCCCCGGACCGTTGCTCGTCTGCATCATACACATACATCGCTGACCTTTTTTTTGTGATCAGCGGTTGAACTATTTGATTAGTGACTTTTAGGGCATTTAACAAACATGATGCTGTTGTTCATTTTTCTGGTGTCTACCCTATGGCTTTTACAATGTTGGCGACACATTTAGAGCCCGTTGCACTGTGAATGAGGAAAGATATGATTGTTTCTCCCTCGAGTATTGTGAGAAACCCCACGCTTGCCCCAGAAATGCACATGAGAACTATGCACATTTCTCCCCAACAATATGGTAGAAATCGGACTCTTGCGCTTACATGTCAGAACTGTTCTCTTGGTACTTAGCCATGTCAGGACTGTTCTCTTGGTATTTAACCATGTCAGGACTGTTCTCTTGGTACTTAACCATGTCAGGACTGTTCTCTTGGTACTTAACCATGTCAGGACTGTTCTCTTGGTACTTAACCATGTCAGGACTGTTCTCTTGGTATTTAACCATGTCAGGACTGTTCTCTTGGTATTTAACCATGTCAGGACTGTTCTCTTGGTACTTAACCATGTCAGGACTGTTCTCTTGGTATTTAACCATGTCAGGACTGTTCTCTTGGTATTTAACCATGTCAGGACTGTTCTCTTGGTACTTAACCATGTCAGGACTGTTCTCTTGGTACTGAACCATGTCAGGACTGTTCTCTTGGTATTTAACCATGTCAGGACTGTTCTCTTGGTACTTAACCATGTCAGGACTGTTCTCTTGGTACTTAACCATGTCAGGACTGTTCTCTTGGTACTGAACCATGTCAGGACTGTTCTCTTGGTACTTAACCATGTCAGGACTGTTCTCTTGGTACTTAACCATGTCAGGACTGTTCTCTTGGTACTGAACCATGTCTCTGGACTTAACACATCTGTAATATGTGGTGTTAAAGACCTCAGTGACTATGGATTCTCCTTCAAGTGCTGTCTGTAACTCCAAATGATGTAACCCTCAATCTAGACTTGCCGTTATCTTGCTGCTTCTTTTGTCTGGGAATGTTCAATCTAATCCAGGTCCTGACATTCTTACTCCTGCCGAATTAGGTAGTCAGAGTAGCCTGACATTTTTTCATATGAATGTAAAAAGTCTTCTGCCGAAGCTTGATTTTGTGAATATATGGATAAAAACTGCGGACACGGATGTATTTATGCTTTCTGAAACCTGGCTTAAAAAAATCTATTACAGACAAAAATATTGGCATAAATGGTTACAATGTTTTCCATACAGATGGTAAATCTAAGGGTGTTGCTGTAAAAGACAACGTCTCGGCGGTCGTTCTGACTTCTGTTACTAAACCTAAGCAATTTGAATATCTGTCTCTGAACCTAAACCTTGGCTCATCTTTAAATATTGTTGTATCTTGTTGTTATAGAACTCCATCTGCTACTGTTGGCTCTCTGGACTGATGGGTGATCTGAATCTGTACTGGTTAACATCTAGCTCTGATCAACTTAAAATTCTGTGCAATACCTATAATCTCATTCAGATTGTCAACAGTGTAACACGTTTGAATATAAAATATCCTCTGAAATCCTCTTTGATTGATTTGATCTTAACCAATACTTCTCATCGTTTCAATGCTTCTGGTATATTTGCAAATGACATGAGTGGTCGCTGTGCTATTGCCTGTGTGGTAATATTCCTAAGAAATCTCCACGTTACGAAAAGAAAATGGAAGCGGTTTGATATTCAAGGTTTTTTACATGATGCATTAAATGGAATAGAATGGAATTTGGGGCTGTTTTTCTGCAAAGGGACCAAGACGACTGATCCGTGCAAAGGAAATAATGAATGGGGCCATGTATCGTGAGATTTTGAGTGAAAACCTCCTTCCATCAGCAAGGGCATTGAAGATGAAATGTGGCTGGGTCTTTCAGCATGACAATGATCCCAAACACACCGCCTGGGCAACGAAGGAGTGGCTTCGTAAGAAGCATTTCAATGTCCTGGTGTGGCCTAGCCAGTCTCCAGATCTCAACCCCATAGAAAATCTTTGGATGGAGTTGAAAGTCCGTGTTGCCCAGCAACAGCCCGAAAACATCACTGCTCTAGAAGAGATCTGCATGGAGGAATGGGCCAAAATACCAGCAACAGGTGTGAAAACCTTGTGAAGACTTACAGAAAACATTTGACCTCTGTCATTGCCAAAAAAAGTTATACAACAAAGTATTGAGATAAACTTTTGTTATTGACCAAATACTTATTTTCCACCATAATTTGCAAATAAATTAATAAAAAATCCTACAATTTGATTTCCTGGATTTTTTTTCTCATTTTGTCTGTCATAGTTGAAGTGTACCTATGATGAAAATTACAGGCCTCTCTCATCTTGTCACGTCTAGTCAAGGTGGGTGGAATCAGGTGCAGAGAGCAGAACAACGTGGTGCAGGTGCAGAACAACGACGAGACGGCCTACAGGGAGGAGGTGAGGGCCCTCGGAGTGTGGTGTCAGGAAAATAACCTCACACTCAACGTCAACAAAACT
>NC_068435.1:6985184-7005184 GCF_023373465.1 Oncorhynchus keta | reverse complement strand
ACTGTGGGGTCAGAGTAGAGACTGTTGAGGGGGTGGGGGGCAGGGTAGAGCCTGTGAGGGGGCTGGGGGCAGAGTAGAGACTGTGGGGTCAGAGTAGAGACTGTTGAGGGGGTGGGGGGCAGAGTAGAGACTGTTGAGGGGTGGGGGGCAGAGTAGAGACTGTAGAGGGGGGTGGGGGGAAGAGTAGAGACTGTTGAGGGGGTGGGGGGCAGAGTAGAGACTGTTGAGGGGGTGGGGGGCAGAGTAGAGACTGTTGAGGGGGTGGGGGGCAGGGTAGAGACTGTTGAGGGGTGGGGGCAGGGTAGAGCCTGTGAGGGGGCTGGGGGGCAGAGTAGAGACTGTTGAGGGGGGAGCAGAGTAGAGACTGTTGAAGGGGTGGGAGGCAGGGTAGAGACTGTTGAGGGGTGGGGGCAGGGTAGAGCCTGTGAGGGGGCTGGGGGGGAGAGTAGAGACTGTTGAGGGGGGGAGCAGAGTAGAGACTGTTGAAGGGGGTGGGGGCAGGGTAGAGACTGTTGAGGGGTGGGGGCAGGGTAGAGCCTGTGAGGGGCTGGGGGGGCAGAGTAGAGACTGTTGAGGGGGGAGCAGAGTAGAGACTGTTGAAGGGGTGGGGGCAGAGTAAAGACCATTGAGAGGGGTGTATGTAGACTACATGGTAATACTGTGTGTATGTAGACTACATGGTAATACTGTGTGTATGTAGACTACATGGTAATTACATAGAAGCATATATACAAAGTAGATAAAAAATATATTCCTTCACATACTCGTATCTCAGTCAAGAGTACATACATTATTACAGCCAAGAGTACATACAGTATTACAGCCAAGAGTGCATACATTATTACAGCCAAGAGTACATACATTATTACAGCCAAGAGTACATACATTATTACAGCCAAGAGTACATACATTATTACAGCCAAGAGTACATACATTATTACAGCCAAGAGTACATACATTATTACAGCCAAGAGTACATACATTATTACAGCCAAGAGTACATACATTATTACAGTCAAGAGTACATACATTATTACAGCCAAGAGTACATACATTATTACAGCCAAGAGTACATACATTATTACAGCCAAGAGTACATACATTATTACAGTCAAGAGTACATACATTATTACAGCCAAGAGTACATACATTATTACAGCCAAGAGTACATACATTATTACAGCCAAGAGTACATACATTATTACAGCCAAGAGTACATACATTATTACAGCCAAGAGTACATACATTATTACAGCCAAGAGTACATACATTATTACAGCCAAGAGTACATACATTATTACAGCCAAGAGTACATACATTATTACAGCCAAGAGTACATACATTATTACAGTCAAGAGTACATACATTATTACAGCCAAGAGTACATACATTATTACAGCCAAGAGTACATACATTATTACAGCCAAGAGTACATACATTATTACAGCCAAGAGTACATACATTATTACAGCCAAGAGTACATACATTATTACAGTCAAGAGTACATACATTATTACAGCCAAGAGTACATACATTATTACAGCCAAGAGTACATACATTATTACAGCCAAGAGTACATACATTATTACAGTCAAGAGTACATACATTATTACAGCCAAGAGTACATACATTATTACAGCCAAGAGTACATACATTATTACAGCCAAGAGTACATACATTATTACAGCCAAGAGTACATACATTATTACAGTCAAGAGTACATACATTATTACAGCCAAGAGTACATACATTATTACAGCCAAGAGTACATACATTATTACAGCCAAGAGTACATACATTATTACAGTCAAGAGTACATACATTATTACAGCCAAGAGTACATACATTATTACAGCCAAGAGTACATACATTATTACAGCCAAGAGTACATACATTATTACAGCCAAGAGTACATACATTATTGTTACGTTCCCCAGTTTATGTGTTGTAGTTTGTATGTTTGCATGTGTTTATTTCAGGAAATGGCTTCCTGAAATCCCTCAAGCAGCTGATTGGTCGACTCCATGGGTAATTGGAGAGCTGACCCCGCCCCCTCGTCAAGACACAGCTGTCTCCAATTACCCATTCCTTCTGAAGCTATATAAATGCCAGTGTTCTGTTCAGGAGGGAGATTTCTCTGGAGGTAGATTTGCTAGAGATTTTCTGGGAGGTCATTGCAGAGATTTTGCTAGAGATTTTGCTAGAGATTTTGCTGGGAGTTCATTGCTGAGAGTTGGTATGTTTTGTGAGTTTGTTGCTCAGATAGAGCTTATTTGATGTCCTTTGTTTCTTAGTTTGTCTGTGAAATTGTTTAATATTCTGTTTAATTTGTTCCCAGGGGGGAAGGGGAAGGCACCTAGGGAGTGCTTAGGCAAGAGGCCTGCGGGCATACATATACCCGTAGCATATTCGCTGTCTAGGCACAATAGGTAAGACCTGGGCGGACCAACCCCTGTATTTTGTTTAGGGCACCAGGTGGTGCTAAATTAGGTAAATAGTGGGTAGGCAGGTAAGATAGGAGAGGGGGGGGGCTTTGAGATTTACTTTCTTTGCTTTGGTTCCGTCCAGCCCCTTTTCCCCATATTACCGTGTAAAGGAATATAAAGTCCTTGTAAACGGTACCACATTCTGTCTGTTGTCATCCTTACTCACGCCTACGGTCCATACCTTTTTCACTTCACGGAGAGTTTAGTTGTAGCAGGGTGTTGCGTTCCCTCTTCATAGAGGCGTGCGTCACAATTATTACAGCCAAGAGTAGATACATTATTACAGCCAAGAGTACATACATTATTACAGCCAAGAGTACATACATTATTACAGCCAAGAGTACATACATTATTACAGCCAAGAGTACATACATTATTACAGCCAAGAGTACATACATTATTACAGTCAAGAGTACATACATTATTACAGCCAAGAGTACATACATTATTACAGTCAAGAGTACATATATTATTACAGCCAAGAGTACATACATTATTACAGTCAAGAGTACATACATTATTACAGCCAAGAGTACATACATTATTACAGTCAAGAGTACATATATTATTACAGCCAAGAGTACATACATTATTACAGCCAAGAGTACATACATTATTACAGTCAAGAGTACATATATTATTACAGCCAAGAGTACATACATTATTACAGCCAAGAGTAAATACATTATTACAGCCAAGAGTACATACATTATTACAGCCAAGAGTACATACATTATTACAGCCAAGAGTACATACATTATTACAGCCAAGAGTACATACATTATTACAGCCAAGAGTACATACATTATTACAGCCAAGAGTACATACATTATTACAGCCAAGAGTACATACATTATTACAGTCAAGAGTACATACATTATTACAGCCAAGAGTACATACATTATTACAGTCAAGAGTACATATATTATTACAGCCAAGAGTACATACATTATTACAGTCAAGAGTACATACATTATTACAGCCAAGAGTACATACATTATTACAGTCAAGAGTACATATATTATTACAGCCAAGAGTACATACATTATTACAGCCAAGAGTACATACATTATTACAGTCAAGAGTACATATATTATTACAGCCAAGAGTACATACATTATTACAGTCAAGAGTACATACATTATTACAGCCAAGAGTAGATACATTATTACAGCCAAGAGTACATACATTATTACAGCCAAGAGTACATACATTATTACAGCCAAGAGTACATACATTATTACAGCCAAGAGTACATACATTATTACAGCCAAGAGTACATACATTATTACAGTCAAGAGTACATACATTATTACAGCCAAGAGTACATACATTATTACAGTCAAGAGTACATATATTATTACAGCCAAGAGTACATACATTATTACAGTCAAGAGTACATACATTATTACAGCCAAGAGTACATACATTATTACAGTCAAGAGTACATATATTATTACAGCCAAGAGTACATACATTATTACAGCCAAGAGTACATACATTATTACAGTCAAGAGTACATATATTATTACAGCCAAGAGTACATACATTATTACAGCCAAGAGTACATACATTATTACAGTCAAGAGTACATACATTATTACAGTCAAGAGTACATACATTATTACAGTCAAGAGTACATACATTATTACAGCCAAGAGTACATACATTATTACAGCCAAGAGTACATACATTATTACAGTCAAGAGTACATACATTATTACAGCCAAGAGTACATACATTATTACAGCCAAGAGTACATACATTATTACAGCCAAGAGTACATACATTATTACAGTATTATCAGAAATATTACCAGTACAGACATCAAGGAAAGGTTTCCACAAGTCCCCTGGCGGCCGTCTTTAGGGTCATGAAATATTGTGTGGATGAATGCTGGATGGGATGGAAAACAACACCTTAACAAATCCATAAATGTATAATTATTGCACAATTATTATCTATAGGCTACATTTCCTTAGTTCGTAAACCTAGCTAGGGCCTAACTGCTTGTGCGTCAAGTAGCCTACATGCCAATCGCTAAATGCTTTCAGGAACGGGCTGGAAAAGTTAAGGTCGATCCACTGAGGCAGTTGAAAATAAAGAGAAGGGAGCCCGAAAAGCAGCCCCAAAAAAATTATTGTGGGGGGGGGGGCTTACAGGGAGTATGGCTACGCCAGGTAGGAGACCTGCGCAAACTCCCTGTGCTTACCGGTGGGCTAGAGAGACCGGGCAGGCACCGTGTTATGCTATGGAGCACACAGTCTTTCCAGTGTGGGTGCATAGCCCGGTGCGGTTCATACCAGCCCTTCTTATTGGCCGGGCTAGAGTGGGCATCGAGCCAGGTAAGGTCCTCGCTCCAGTATCACCAGTGCCAGCACCACGCGTGCGCCTCGCCTCTCCTGTGCTGTCGGAGTCTCCCGCCTGTTCAGCGCTATCAGAGCCTTCCTCCTCTACAGTGCTGCTGGAGTCTCCTGTCTGTTCAGCGCTATCAGAGCCTTTCTCCTCTCCTGCGCTGTCGAAGTCTCCCGCCTGTTCAGCGCTATCAGAGCCTTCCTCCTCTACAGCGCTGCCGGAGCCTCCTGCCTGTTCGGAGCTGCATGAGCTGTCAGTCTGCATGAAGCAGCCAGAGCTGTCAGTCTGCATGAAGCAGCCAGAGATGTCAGTCTGTATGAAGCAGCCAGAGCTGTCAGTCTGCAAAGTGCTGCCAGTCTGCAAGGAGCTGTCAGTATGCAAGGAGCTGTCAGCCTGCATGGAGCAGCCAGAGCTGTCAGTCTGCAAGGAGCTGTCAGTCTGCATAGAGCAGCTAGATCCGCCAGTCAGCCATGATCTTCTAGATCTGCCAGTCAACCAGATTCTTCCAGATCTGCCAGTCAACCAGTCTCTTCCAGATCTGCCAGTCAACCAGTCTCTTCCAGATCTGCCAGCCAACCAGAATCTTCCAGATCCGCCAGCCAGCCAGGATCTACCGGAGCCTACTACCTGCCTGAGCTTCATCTCAGTACTGGGCTTCCTCTCAGTACTGGGCTTTCTCTCAGTACTGGGCTTTCTCTCAGTACTGGGCTTCCCCTCAGTTCCGGGCTGCCCCTCAGTCTCGAGCTGCCCTTCAGTCCCGAGCTGCCCCTCAGTCCCGAGCTGCCCCTCAGTCCCGAGCTGCCCCTCAGTCCCGAGCTGCTCCTCAGTTCAGTGGGGTTCTGGGTGAATACTATTAGGCCATGGTCGGCGGCGAGGGTGGATTATCCCAGGACTCTAAGGGGAGGAACTAGGACATTAATGGAGTGGGGTCCACGTCCCGAGCCGGAACCGCCACCATGGACAGACGCCCACCCGGACCCTCCCTATGGTTTTGAGGTGCGTCCGGGAGTCCGCACCTTAGGGGGGTGGTTCTGTCACGCCTTGGTCTTAGTATTTTGTGTTTTCTTTAATTATTTTTTCAGGCCAGGGTGTGACATGGGTTTATTGTATTGTCGTATTGGGGTTTTTGTAGGCATTGGGATTGTGGTTGATTAGGGGTGTGTCTAGTATAGGCTTGGCTGCCTGAGGCGGTTCTCAATCAGAGTCAGGTGATTCTTGTTGTCTCTGATGGGGAACCGTATTTAGGTAGCCTGGGTTTCACTGTGTATTTCGTGGGTGATTGTTCCTGTCTCTGTGTAGTTTCACCAGATAGGCTGTAATTAGGTTTCACGTTCCGTTTGTTGTTTTGCTTTTGTATTAAGTTATTTCATGTATCGCTCTTCATTTATTAAAGACATGAGTAACCACCACGCTGCATTTCGGTCCGACTCTCTTTCTACAAACGAAGAACGCCGTTACAAATATAATATAACCTGTAGGTTTTTAACCTCTCACATAGACTAATATAATATAACCTGTCAGTCTACAACCTCTCACATAGACTAATATAATATAACCTGTAGGTCTACAACCTCTCACATAGACTAATATAATATAACCTGTAGGTCTATAACCTCACACATAGACTAATATAATATAACCTGTCGGTCTACAACCTCTCACATAGACTAATATAATATAACCTGTAGGTCTACAACCTCTCACATAGACTAATATAACATAACCTGTAGGTTTTTAACCTCTCACATAGACTAATAAAACATAAACTGTAGGTCTTTAATCTCTCACATATACTAATATAACATAAACCTCTGGAGAATTGTGCATTTATTGCAGTATAATGATACAACACATGTAGGAAAAGAGTGTATTAGCAGATTATATATTAGTAGAGTATGTGTGTATAGAGTATGTATGAGTAGAGAATATATTAGTATAGTATGTGTTAGTAGAGTATATATCAGTAGAGCCTGTATTAATCAAGTATGAATTAGTAGAGTATGTGTGTACAGAGTATGAATTAGCAGAGTATGTGTGTATAGAGTGTGTATTAGTATAGTATGTATTGGTAGGGTATGTTTTTGGAGTATGTGTATAGAGTATGTATTAGCAGAGTATGTGTGTATAGAGTATGTATTAGTATAGTATGTATTAGTAGAGTATGTATTAGTAGAGTATGTGTGTATAGAGTATGTATTCGTAGAGTATGTATTAGTAGAGTATGTGTGTATAGAGTATGTATTAGTAGAGTATGTGTGTATAGAGTATGTATTCGTAGAGTATGTATTAGTAGAGTATGTGTAATTAGAGTATGTATTAGTAGAGTATGTACTAGTATGTTTTAGTAGAGTATGTGTAAGTAGAGTATGTATTAGTAGAGTATGTGTTAGTAGAGTATGTGTGTATAGTGTATGTATTAGTAGAGTATGTATCAGTAGAGTATGTATTAGTAGAGTATGTATTAGTAGAGTATGTGTGTATAGAGTATGTATTCGTAGAGTATGTATCAGTAGAGTATGTGTCAGTAGAGTATGTATTAGTAGAGTATGTGTAATTAGAGTATGTATTAGTAGAGTATGTACTAGTATGTTTTAGTAGAGTATGTATTAGTAGAGTATGTTTTAGTAGAGTATGTATTAGTAGAGTATGTTTTAGTAGAGTATGTTTTAGTAGAGTATGTATTAGTAGAGTATGTATTAGTAGAGTATGTATTAGTAGAGTATGTATTAGTAGAGTATGTGTGTATAGAGTATGTATTCGTAGAGTATGTATTCGTAGAGTATGTTTTAGTAGAGTATGTGTTAGTAGAGTATGTATCAGTAGAGTATCTATTAGTAGAGTATGCATTAGTAGAGTATGTGTAAGTAGAGTATGTATTAGTAGAGTATGTACTAGTAGAGTATGTTTTAGTAGAGTATGTATTAGTAGAGTATGTTTTAGTAGAGTATGTATTAGTAGAGTATGTTTTAGTAGAGTATGTATTAGTAGAGTATGTATTAGTAGAGTATGTATTTGTAGAATATGTATTAGTATAGTATGTGTGTATAGATTATGTATTAGTAGAGTATGTATTAGTAGAGTATGTATTAGTAGAGTATGTATTAGTAGAGTATGTATTAGTAGAGTATGTTTTAGTAGAGTATGTATTAGTAGAGTATGTGTCTAGAGTATGTATTAGTAGAGTGTGTATTAGTAGAGTATGTGTCTAGAGTATGCATTAGTAGAGTATGTATTAGTAGAGTATGTGTGTATAGAGTATGTATTAGTAAAGTATGTATTAGTAGAGTATGTGTGTATAGAGTATGCTTTAGTAGAGTATGTATTAGTAGAGTATGTATTAGTAGAGTATGTGTGTATAGAGTATGTTTTAGTAGAGTATGTATTAGTAGAGTATGTGTGTATAGAGTATGTTTTAGTAGAGTATGTATTAGTAGAGTATGTGTCTAGAGTATGTTTTAGTAGAGTATGTATTAGTAGAGTATGTGTTAGTAGAGTATGTGTGTCTAGAGTATGTTTTAGTAGAGTATGTATTAGTAGAGTATGTGTCTAGAGTATGTTTTAGTAGAGTATGTATTAGTAGAGTATGTGTTAGTAGAGTATGTGTGTCTAGAGTATGTTTTAGTAGAGTATGTATTAGTAGAGTATGTGTTAGTAGAGTATGTACTAGTAGAGTATGTATTAGTAGAGTATGTATTCGTAGAGTATGTGTGTCTAGAGTATGTTTTAGTAGAGTATGTATTAGTAGAGTATGTTTTAGTAGAGTATGTATTAGTAGAGTATGTATTAGTAGAGTATGTGTGTCTAGAGTATGTTTTAGTAGAGTATGTATTAGTAGAGTATGTGTTAGTAGAGTATGTGTAAGTAGAGTATGTATTAGTAGAGTATGTACTAGTAGAGTATGTTTTAGTAGAGTATGTATTCGTAGAATATGTGTCTAGAGTATGTATTAGTAGATTATGTATTAGTAGAGTATGTGTGTATAGAGTATGTGTTAGTAGAGTATGTACTAGTAGAGTATGTTTTAGTAGAGTATGTATTCGTAGAGTATGTGTCTAGAGTATGTATTAGTAGATTGTGTATTAGTAGAGTATGTGTGTATAGAGTATGTTTTAAAAGAGTATGTATTAGTAGAGTATGTGTGTATAGAGTATGTTTTAGTAGAGTATGTATTAGTAGAGTATGTGTGTATAGAGTATGTTTTAGTAGAGTATGTATTAGTAGAGTATGTGTGTATAGAGTATGTTTTAGTAGAGTATGTGTTCGTAGAGTATGTCTTAGTAGAGTATGTTTTAGTATAGTATTTGTGATAGTAGAGTATGTCTTAGTAGAAGAGTATGTGTGATAGCAGAGTATGTGTTACTAGAGCCTGAGGGCCTGATGGCACACGTTGGGTTGTAAAATCTGTGAATTAATTGTCATGTTTTTGAAACGGTAGAAACTGCCTTATTTTTGCTGGACCCCAGGAAGAGTAGCTGCTGCCTCAGCTAATGCGGATTGATAACACATAAAAACATATATGTGTATAGTATCTATTTGTAGAGTATGTATTTGTATAGTGTGTATCAGTATAGCATGTGTGTATAGAGTATGTATTATAGTGGAGTATATTTTCGTAGAGTACGTGTGTATAGAGTATGCATTAGTAGAGTATGTATTCTTAGAGTATGTGTTAGCAGAATATGTACTAGTATATTATGTGTTTACACAGTATACAGTGTATAAAGTACAGTTTAAGAATGTGAAATGTCAGAATAATAGTAGAGAGAATCATTTATTTCAGCTTTTATTTCTTTCATGACAGTCCCAGTGGGTCAGAAGTTTACATACACTCAATTAGTATTAGGTAGGATTGCCTTTAAATTGTTTAACTTGTGTCAAACGTTTCGGGTAGCCTTACATACACTTAGGTACACTTAGGTTGGAGTCTCCATAAATTTCTTGTTAACAAACTATACATTTTGGCATGTGGGTTAGGACATCTACTTTGTGCCTTACAAAAGTCATTTTTCAGAAAGATTATTTCACTTATAATTCACTGTATTACATTTCCAGTGGGTCAGAAGTTTACACACACTAAGTTGACTGTGCCTTTAAACTGCTTTGAAAATTCCCCAAAATTATGTCATGGCTTTAGAAGCTTCTGATAGGCTAAATGACATAATTTCAGTCATTTGGAGGTGTACCTGTTGATGTAGTTCAAGGCCTACCTTCAAACTCAGTGCCTCTTTGCTTTACATCATAGGAAATTTGAAAGAAATCAGCCAAGACCTCAGAAAAAAAATTGTAGACCTCCACGAGTCTGGTTCATAATATATATGCCATTTAGCTGACGCTTTTATCCAAAGCGACTTACAGTCATGTGTGCATACATTCTACGTATGGGTGGTCCCGGGAATCGAACCCACTACCCTGGCGTTACAAGCGCCATGCTCTACCAACTGAGCTACAGAAGGACCATCCTTGGGAGCAATTCCCAAATGCCTGCAGGTACCACGTTCATCTGTACAAACAATAGCATGCAAGTATAAACACCATGGGACTCCGCAGCCATCATACCACTCAGGAAGGAGACGGATTCTGTCTCCTAGAGATTAATGTACTTTGTTGCGATAAGTGCAAATCAATCCCAGAACAAGAGCAAAGAAACTTGTGAAGATGCTGGAGGAAACAGGTACAAAAGTAAAACGAGTCCTATATAGACATAACCTGAAAGGCCACTCAGCAAGGAAGAAGCCACTGCTCCAAAAACGCAATGAAAAAGCCAGACTATGGTTGGCAACTGCACATGGGGACCGTGTGCAGATCGTACTTTTTGGGAGAAATGTTCTCTGGTCTGATGAAACAAAAATAGAACTGTTTGGCCATAATGACCATCATTATGTTTGGAGGAAAAAGGGGGATGGCTTGCAAACCAAAGAACACCATCCCAACCGTGAAGCACGGGGGTGGCAGCAACATGTTGTGGGGGTGCTTTGCTGCAGGAGGGACTCTTGCACTTCACAAAGTGGATGGCATCACGAGGCAGGAAAATAATGTGGATAAATTGTAGCAACATCTCAAGACATCAGTCAGGAAGTTCAAGCTTGGTCGTAAATGGGTCTTCCAAATGGACAATGACCCCAAGCATACTTCCAAAGTTGTGGCAAAATGGCTTAAGGACAACAAAGTCAAGGTATTGGAGTGACCATTACAAAGTTCTGACCTCAATCCCATAGAAAATGTGTGGACAGAACTGAAAAAGTGTGTGCGGGCAAGGAGGCCTACAAACCTGACTCAGTAACTTCAACTGTACCTGGAGGTGACAGCATTCCCTCCCCCATATGCCCCCCAGACACATCTATGGCAACATAACCAACAAAAACAGATCACAAGTCCTGCAGCTCTGTTGCATGCTGGGTATACATAGTCAATGGTAGGCTTCGAGGGGACTCGACACATATAGCTCATATCTTGGCAGTAGTCCTGTGGACTACTTTATCACTGACCTCAACCCAGAGTATTTTAGAGGGGGTTCACAGTCAGTCCACTGACATCCCTACCAGATCAGATGAAAGTCAAATTCTACCTGAACAGAGCTTTGTTCAATTATGAGGTATCAAAGCCAAAGAAACAGAATAATATTAAGAAATGCTATAGATTGAAGGAAATTAGTGTAGAAAACTACCAAAAAGCAATCAGGCAACAAATACAATCCCTTCTAGATAATTTCCTGGACAAAATGTTTCACTGTAATACTGAAGGTGTAAACTTTGCAGTAGAAAACCTAAACATATTTGACCTCTCAGCTTCCCTATCAAATAAAAACAATTCAAGCAGACAACCTAAGAAAATGAACAACAATGACAAATGGTTTCATGAAGAATGCAGAAACCTAAGAAAGAACATGAGAAACCTATCTAACCAAAAACATAGAGACCCAGAAAACCTGAGCCTACGCCTTCACTATGGTGAATCACTAAAACAATACAGAAATCATCTATGGATAAAGAAGGAACAGCATGTCAGATATCAGCTCAATGTAATTGAAGAATCCATAGATCTAATCACTTCTGGGAAAATTGGAAAACACTAAACAAACAACAACACGAAGAGTTATATATCCAAAACATAGATGTATGGGTAAACCACTTCTCCAATCTGTTTGGCTCATTAACAAAGAATAAAGAGCAAAAATATATACATGATCAAATACAGATCATACAATCAACTATTAAAGACAACCAGAACCCACTAGATTCTCCACTTACATTGAATGAACTACAGCGCAAAATACAAACCCTCCAACCCAAAAAGGCCAGTTGGGTTGATGCCCTCAATGAACTGATAAAATATACAGACCACAAATTCCAATTCGCTATTCTCAAACTCTTTAACATCATCCTCAGATCTGGCATATTCAACAATATTTGGAACTTGATGATTTTGTTGATTTCAAAAAAGCATTCGACTCAATTTGGCATGAGGGTCTGCTATACAAATGAATGGAAAATGGTATTGGGGGAAAAACATATGACATTATAAAATCTATTCACACAAACAACCAGTGTGCGGTTAAAATGAGCAAAAAACAAAGTCTACAGGGCCGTGGTGTGAGGCAGGGATGCAGTTTAAGCCCCACCCACTTCAACATATTTATGAACGAAATAGCCAGAGCACTAGAAGAGTGTCCAGCACCTGGCCTCACCCTACTAGATTCTAAAGTCAAATGTCTACTGTTTGCTGATGATCTGGTGCTTCTGTCCCAAACCAAGGAGAGCCTACAGCAGCACCTAGATCTTCTGCACAGATTCTGTGAGAACATGGCCCTGACAGTAAATCTCAGTAAGACAAAAATAATGGTGTTCCAAATCAGTTCCCAGGACTACGAAGACAAATTCCATCTAGACATCGTTGCCCTAGACCTCACAAAAAACTATACATACCTCTGTCTTAACATCAGCGCCACAGATAACTTCCACAAAGCTGTGGAAAACGATCTGAGAGACAAGGCAAGAAGGGCCTTCTATGCCATCAAAAGGAACATAAATTCTAATAGCAATTAGGATCTGGCTAAAAATACTTGAGTCAGTTATAGAACCCATTGCCCCTTATGGTTGTGAGGCCTGGGGTCCGCTTACCAACCAAGAATTCACTAAATGGGGCAAACACCAAATTTAGACTCTGCATGCAGAATTCTGCAAAAATATCCTCTGTGTACAACGTAGAACACCAAATAATCCACGCAGAGCAGAATTAGTCCGATACCCACTAATTATCAAAATCCAGAAAATAGATGTTAAATTCTACAATCACCTAAAAGGAAGCAATTCCCCAAACGTCTATAACAAAGCCATCACCTACAAAGAAATACACCTGGAGAAGAGGCCCCGAAGAAAGCTGGTCCTGGGGCTCTGTTCACAAACAGACACCACACAGCAACACAATTAGACCAAACCAAATCATGAGAGAACAAAAATATATTGACTTGACATATTGGAAATCATTTACAAAAAAACAGAGCAAACTAAAATGTATTTTGGCCCTAAACAGAGAGTACACAGTGGCAGGAACACTGTGACTGCCCCAAAATTAAGGAAATATTTGACTATGTACAGACTCAGTGAGCATAGCCTTGTATTTGAGAAAGGCTGCCGTAGGCAGACATGGCTCTCAAGAGAAGACAGGCTACGTGCACACTGCCCACAAAATGAGGTGGAAACCGAGTTGCACTTCCTAACCTCCTGCCAAATGTATGACCATATTAGACACATTATTCCCCTCAAATTACTCTCAGATCACACAGATCCACAAAGAATTCGAAAAGAAATACAATGTTTATGGGTGAAATACGGTGTGACATCCCAGCAGCAAGATTTGTGACCTGTTTGCCAAAAGAAAAGGGCAACCAGTGAAGAACAAACACCATTGCGAATACAACCTATATTTATGTTTACTTATTTTCCCTTTTGTACATTAACTATTTGCACATCGTTACAGCACTCTATATAGACATAATATGACATTTGAAATGTCTTTATTATGTAGGAACTTTTGTAAGTGTAATGTTTACTGTTCATTTTACTTGTTTATTTCACTTTTGTATATTATCTACTTCACTTGCTTTGGCAATGATAACACATGTTTCCCATGCCAATAAAACCCCTTAAATTGAAATTGAATTGTGAGACAGAGCAGGAGAAAAGGTAATACACTATTAAGGGAGTGTCTCGGTGTGTCTGCTTCCTCTCTCGTCAGACATGGAGACTTATATCCTTTGTTATCACATCTCTGTCTCCAGTCCTTCTCCGCTGTCACACAGCACAGTGACATGGAGGTGACATGTGAAACGTACCCTGATAGATTACTGAAGATAGCTTTGCCCGCAGCCTTCTTACTTACTACTGTCATCCCCAACAAATGAAGAGACTGTGCTATTGCCCTTCTCCCATCCCCTTCTGGATCGGTGTTGCATTTCAAATTGCTTTTTTTTTTTTTTTCAAAACAGGGATTTATCTTGGAGGGAGAGATATTGCAGTCTCTCCACTACAGAGGATATTGTGGAGGTTTGCTCCTATTTAGAATGTGAGCTGTTGGAATGGGAGAACGAGGTGCTGGTCTGAACAACAATGGGGAGGATTCTATTGTGGAATGTTACAGACACTCTCAACATCAAATAGCTTCAGCAGCAATACATAATACACCATCTTTGAATGTCCTGACAATTCCTTCACATGTCCTCATTGTACAACAGTCCATTGATCTACCTTGATATATATACCCTCTTATAAAAAAAGCTTCCAAAGGGGTTCTTTGACTGTCCCCATAAGATAACCCTTTTTGTTTTCAGGTAGAAGCATTTTTTGGGGGGGCCAACCTAGTGGGGCAGTGGTCCAAGGCACTGCATCGCAGTGCTAGCTGTGCCCCTAGAGGTTTGTGTCCAGGCTCTGTTACAGCCGTCCGAGACCTTGACCGGCTGCGCACAATTCTCCCTGCGTCATCTGGGTTAGGGGAGGATTTGTCCTTCAGGGATGTCCTTGTCCCATCGCACACTAGCGACTCCTGTGGCAGTCGCCAGGCGACTCTGCCAGTCGCCAGGTGTACGGTGTCTCCTACGACACATTGGTGTGGCTGGCTTCCGGGTTAAGACGGCATTGTGTCAAGAAGTAGTGCAGCTTGGTTGGGTTGTGTTTCGGAGGACGCATGGCTCTCAAACTTCGCCTCTCCCGGTTCCGTAGGGGAGTTGCAGCGATGAGACAAGACTGTAACTACCAATTGGATACCATGACATTGGGGACAAAAATGGGTAAAAAAATGGAACCCAAAATGGTTATACCAACAATAGTTATTAAAAGGGTCCTCTAATGGGGACAGCCCAAAAAACTTCTAGGTTCTAGATAGTACTTTGTTATGAGAGTTACAAGTTCTTCAAACTGAGAATCTCACTTCCTCTCTCACTTCCTAGCTTGCTTCCTCTCTCGCATCCTATCTCACTTCCTCTCTCGCGTACTCTCTCACTTCCTTGGGCGGCAGGTAGCCTAGTGGCTAGCATGTTGGCTCAGTAACCGATAGGTCGCTGGATCAAAGGTAAAAATCAGTAGTTCTACCCCTGAACGAGGCTGTTAACCCACTGTTTCCTGGTAGGCCGTAAGTCTGGTAAGTTTGTACTGACTTGCCTAGTTAAATAAAGCTTACACACATTCCTGTTTCTGTAGCTCCCCACTATACACATTAATCACTCAGTGGCCACAGAGTAATGCATCCTATCCCCTCAGAGTAATGCATCCTATCCCCTCAGAGTAATGCATCCTATCCCCTCAGAGTAATGCCTCCTATCCCCTCAGAGTAATGCATCCTATCCCCACAGAGTAATGCATCCTATCCCCCCAGAGTAATGCATCCTATCCCCCAGAGTAATGCATCCTATCCCCTCGGAGTAATGCCTCCTATCCCCTCAGAGTAATGCATCCTATCCCCTCAGAGTAATGCATCCTATCCCCTCAGAGTAATGCATCCTATCCCCTCAGAGTAATGCATCCTATCCCCTCAGAGTAATGCATCCTATCCCCTCAGAGTAATGCATCCTATCCCCTCAGAGTAATGCATCCTATCCCCTCAGAGTAATGCATCCTATCCCCTCAGAGTAATGCATCCTATCCCCTCAGAGTAATGCATCCTATCCCCTCAGAGTAATGCCTCCTATCCCCTCAGAGTAATGCATCCTATCCCCTCAGAGTAATGCCTCCTATCCCCTCAGAGTAATGCATCCTATCCCCTCAGAGTAATGCCTCCTATCCCCTCAGAGTAATGCATCCTATCCCCTCAGAGTAATGCATCCTATCCCCTCAGAGTTATAACAGAATATCATACTACTGTATTAAGACCTGTAGTCTGCACATCCATTCTCAAACACTGATCCTCAAAGTTCACCCGTCATATTCCCTATGGAATAGAACCCATGGTGTGACAGAATAGAACCCATGGTGTGACGGAATAGAACCCATGGTGTGACGGCATAGAACCCATGTTGTGACAGAATAGAACCCATGGTGTGTGAGATAGAAGCATCAGAATCCTCCTGCCTGCATTGTTGCTTGTGGTTGGTGGAATGATTCCCACTTCTCAGATATGTCCCTGAACACTGTTCAATGCAGCCTCATTGAAAAAGGTTAAATGAAAGAATTGGACATTCTGTAGGTTCTGCTTTGTAGGTATGGCCTCTTTAGAGGAAGCTGTCGCTCCTAGGTTCCCAGAGCACTTACTGATTCAAGACGAGACAGACAGACAGACAGACAGACAGACAGACAGACAGACAGACAGACAGACAGACAGACAGACAGACAGATTTCCAAGTGTTCAGATGAATAATAGTGGACATACAAACTATGAAATGACATGTGGAATCATATAGTAAATAAAAATATATTTTATATTTGAGATTCTTCAAAGTAGATGACAACTTTGAACACTCTTGGCATTCTCTCAACCAGCTTCACCTGGAATGCTTTTCCAACTGTCTTAAAAGAGGTCCCCCTAGCATGCTGAGCACTTGTTGGCTGATTCTTCTTCACTCTGCAGTCCAACTCATCCCAAACCATCTCAATTGGGTTGAGGTCGGGTGATTGTCGAGGCCAGGTCATCTGATGCACCCCTCCTAAGGACGGCATGGAAGAGTACCAGTATGCTAGTGACTCAGCCCCTGTAATAGGGTTAGAGGCAGAGAATCCCAGTGGAGAGAGGGGAACCGGCCAGGCAGAGACAGCAAGGGCGGTTCGTTGCTCCAGAGCCTTTCCGTTCACCTTCCCACTCCTGGGCCAGACTACACTCAATCATATGACCTACTGAAGAGATGAGTCTTCAGTAAAGACTTAAAGGGTGAGACCGAGTCTGCGACTCTCACATGGGTAGGCAGATCATTCCATAATAATGGAGCTCTATAGGAGAAAGCCATGCCTCCAGCTGTTTGCTTAGAAATTCTAGGGACAATTAGGAGGCCTGCGTCTTGTGACCATAGCGTACGTGTAGGTATGTACGGCAGGACCAAATCAGAGTGATAGGTAGGAGCAAGCCCATGTAATGCTTTGTAGGTTTGCAGTAAAACCTTGAAATCAGCCCTTGCTTTTGACAGGAAGCCAGTGTAGAGAGGCTAGCACTGGAGTAATATGATAAAATTCCTGGGTTCTCGTCAGGATTCTAGCAGCCGTATTTAGCACTAACTGAAGTTTATTTAGTGCTTTATCCGGGTAGCCGGAAAGTATAGCATTGCAGTAGTCTAACCAAGAAGTAACAAAATCATGGATTAATTTTTCTGCATCATTTTGCAATGTTACGTAGATGGAAAAAAGCTGTCCTTGAAACATGTTCGTCAAAATAGAGATCAGGGTCCAGAGTAACGCCGAGGTCCTTCACAGTTTTATTTGAGACGACTGTACAACCATCGAGATACATTGTCAGATTCAACAGAAGATCTCTTTGTTTCTTGGGACCTAGAATAAGCATCTCTGTTTTGTCCGAGTTTAAAAGTTGAAAATGTGCAGCCATCCACTTCCTTATATCTGAAACAAAGGTTTCCAGACATAAGGAAGTGGATGGCTGCAAATTGCCATACCCTGTACGGTAATCAGACTCTAAACCCTGTCAAAGTCAGATTCTACTGAGCTACATGAAATTGTTTTAAGAAGGGAAGAAGATGCTACAGAAATGGTTTGGTACACTGCTCCAGATTTGTGCCTCGACACAATCCTGTCTCGGAGATCAAAATCAATTCTTTTAACCTCATGGATTGGTTTTTGCTCTGACATGCACTGTCAACTGTGGGACGTTATATAGAAAGGTGTGTGCCTTTCCAAATCATGTCCAATCAATTGAATTTACCACAGGTGGACTCCAAGTTGTAGAAACATCTTAAAGGATGATCAATAGAAACAGGATGCACTTTTAGCTCAATTTCGAGTCCCATAGCAACAACGGGTCTGAATACTTATGTAAATAAGGTATCTGTTTTTTACTCCAATTAAGTTGTAGAAACATATCAAGGATGATCAATGGAAATAGAGCTCAAACCAAAGGGTCTGAATACTTATGTAATTGTTTTTATTTTCTTTTATAAAAACCTGTTTTCACTTTCACAATACCCGATTATGAGGTATTGTGATGTCATTATTGGGTATTGTGATGTCATTATGGTTTATTGTGTGTAGATTGATGAGGAAAACAAATGCTCAATCCATTTTAGAATAAGACTACAACATTGCAAAATTAGTCAAGGTGTCTGAATACATTTTATAGTGTACTTCTTCAGATGATAGTATGTTTTATAATAATTATATATTTATATTTATATAAATGTTTTCTTCTTTGTATCTGGAAATTAAAAAAGAAAACAACATACACACACAGGGGTCTCAAACACTTTTCCCGTCACACCCTGATCTGTTTCGCCTGTCTTTTGTGCTTATCTCCACCCCCCTCCAGGTGTCGCCCATCTGCCCCATTATCCCCAGTGTATTTATACCCGTGTTCTCTGTTTGTCTGTTGCCAGTTAGTTTATTGTTTTGTGAAACCTACCAGCGTTTGTCCCCTTGCTCCTGTCTGTTCTTGTTCCTGTTTTCTAGTCTTTCCCGGTTTTGACCTTTCTACCTGCCCTGACCCTGAGCCTGTCTGCCATTCTATACCTATTCCTCTCTGGATTACTGACCCCTGCCTGCCCTGACCCTGAGCCTGTCTGCCATTCTATACCTAGCCACACCTCTCTGGATTACTGACCCCTGCTTTCCCTGACCCTGAGACTGTCTGCCATTCTATACCTAGCCACACCTCTCTGGATTACTGACCAATGCCTGCCCTGACCCTGAGCCTGTCTGCCATTCTATACCTAGCCACACCTCTCTGGATTACTGACCAATGCCTGCCCTGAACCTGAGACTGCCTGCCATTCTGGACCTGTTGCACCCTTTGTGGATTACTGACCTCTGCCTGCCCTTGTCCAGTCGTTTGCATGCCCCTGTACTAGAAATAAACGTGTGTTACTTCATCACTGTCTGCATCTGGGTCACACCTGAAACCTGATACCCACAAACAAAGAAATATCAGGGACTCAACAACTGTCTTCTTTAATTGAAAAGCGGGAGTGTGGAGAAACTGCAGGGGGGTTTGCGTTTAATATTGAAGATGTTGCAGTGGATCCCAGCATCTGCTTCTTGCATAGCTAAGATAAATGGTCCCACTGGTCTTCATCTTCTTCTGTTTTACATTTCAGTAATTTACCAGACGCTCGTATCCAAATAGACTTACAGTAGTGATATAGTACATATACTGTTCAGACTGGTCCCACAACTCATTGTCTCCTTCACACCTGACCCTTCTTCCTCTTCCTACCCATCCATATCCTTCTCCTCCTCTTCCTGTTCCTCTTCATCCTCTTCCTCCTCTTCATCCACCCCCTCCTCCTATTATTCATCTTCTTCCTCTTCCTCCTCCTCTTCTTCCTCCTCATTCTCCTTATCCTCCTCCTCCTCCTCTTCATTATCCACCTCCTCATCTTCTTCCTATTCATTCTCCTCATCCTCCTCTTCATCCTCCTCGTCCTAGCTTCCTAACCCCATCTCTCTACCTGACAGTCTCAATCAATAGGCTGTAGTTGTAACGGCGTTCGTCTGTTGAAGGAGAGTCGGACCAAAATGC
>NC_068435.1:6942684-6982684 GCF_023373465.1 Oncorhynchus keta | reverse complement strand
GTGCAACCCAATTGTAATCACAATATAGCAATGATACTGGTCAAAAAGTAATGATTGACTGTGCATACTTAATTATTGTAAAAATAAAAAATAAAAAAGACTAATATAAATCGGGTCATTCCGCCGGTCGTTGCCTTCTGAATGTCACTTTGGATCTCACCTAAATATTCTGTCATAAAGCACATGTTCAACTTCATGAAAGACACGTTTTCCCATCTCAAGAGGTACATATTATTAGGTACAAAAATACATATAGTTACATAAAAAAAAGAGTAAATGCCAAAATAAAGTAACAGGGTTGATGGTTTCATTGCTTTTGAGGTTGTTGTGTGCCACAGGGAGTGGCGATTGAATGCTAGCTGAAATTGCTAAAACATTGTTAGCCTGTAACCGGGTAACCGGGTTGACATATTATGCTCGACACGCTCACTTTTCTACCACAAAGCTGCCAAAAAAACAGCTGCTTTGACAGTATGATTTGTTTAATGTTCATTTTGACATAAAAAAATTTAAAAAAGGAATAGTTTCAACTTCATTAAAACGAGAGTTCAGTTCGGGTAACATTGAACCTGGTTGGTTAGATTGGTTGCTTCGCTACATGACTTCACAAAAGTCTCCACTATGCCAGTAACCATTTCACTGTACCTTCTGTGTCCTGTGTATGTGACAAATAAACTTTGATTTCTTGTATATTGTATGTGTTTACCAGAGACGGTAAAGTGAAGAACATAACCTCAAATTCAAATTAGGTTTTAAAGTTGGCGACAATGAGACAGTATCCACGTTCTAAAATGTCCTGCTTCTATTTCGTCTTTGAGACAGTATCCTATTTCGTCACACTCAAAACCGTAAGCTATTTTCTGTAATTGGCCATTAATGATCTTGTTGTGAGTTTATTTTCCTGTAATAATGAAGACAAATGAGATAAAGTTAAGATGTTGTCAGCCACATGATATGGTCTTTATTTGAACTGGCTAGCCAGCTAACTTAACATTAGTTAGCTAGCTAACGATCTAGAAATGAACCAAAACGTTATATAGAATTCTGCTTTAGTTGCCTAGTTTGCTAGAATGACATATAATCAATTTGTCAATCAAACCTCCAACGACGGGCCACAGTCCGGAACCTCCAACGACGGGCCACAGTCCGGAACCTCCAACGACGGGCCACAGTCCGGAACCTCCAACGACGGTCATCAGTCCGGAACCTCCAACGACGGGCCACAGTCCGGAACCTCCAACGACGGGCCACAGTCCGGAACCTCCAACGACGGTCATCAGTCCGGAACCTCCAACGACGGTCATCAGTCCGGAACCTCCAACGACGGTCATCAGTCCGGAACCTCCAACGACGGGCCACAGTCCGGAACCTCCAACGACGGTCATCAGTCCGGAACCTCCAACGACGGTCATCAGTCCGGAACCTCCAACGACGGGCCACAGTCCGGAACCTCCAACGACGGTCATCAGTCCGGAACCTCCAACGACGGTCATCAGTCCGGAACCTCCAACGACGGGCCACAGTCCGGAACCTCCAACGACGGTCATCAGTCCGGAACCTCCAACGACGGTAATCAGTCCGGAACCTCCAACGACGGGCCACAGTCCGGAACCTCCAACGACGGGCCACAGTCCGGAACCTCCAACGACGGGCCACAGTCCGGAACCTCCAACGACGGGCCACAGTCCGGAACCTCCAACGACGGTAATCAGTCCGGAACCTCCAAAGACCGTCATCAGTCCAGAACCTCCATCGACGGGCCACAGTCCGGAACCTCCAACGACGGTAATCAGTCCGGAACCTCCAACGACGGTCCTCAGTCCGGAACCTCCAACGAAGGGCCACAGTCCGGAACCTCCAACGACGGGCCACAGTCCGGAACCTCCAACGACGGGCCACAGTCCGGAACCTCCAACGACGGGCCACAGTCCGGAACCTCCAACGACGGGCCACAGTCCGGAACCTCCAACGACGGGCCACAGTCCGGAACCTCCAACGACGGTAATCAGTCCGGAACCTCCAACGACGGTCATCAGTCCGGAACCTCCAACGACGGTCATCAGTCCGGAACCTCCATCGACGGTCATCAGTCCGGAACCTCCAACGACGGTCATCAGTCCGGAACCTCCAACGACGGTCATCAGTCCGGGGCTTCCAACAACGGTCCTCAGTCCGGGGCCTCCAACGACGGTCCTCAGTCCGGGGCCTCCAACGACGGTCATCAGTCCGGAGCCTCCAACGACGGTCCTCAGTCCGGAGCCTCCAACGACGGTCATCAGTCCGGAGCCTCCAACGACGGCCATCAGTCCGGGGCCTCCAACAACGGTCCCCAGTCCAGAACATCCGGCGATGATCCAGGCAGCGAGGGTCCCCAGCCCGGGGCCTAAGGCGAGGATGTGCAGTCCAGAGCATCCGACGATGATCCACGGGTCAGTGCTACAAGAGCGGACTCAGTGTAAAGAAGGGGGCAGCGTCCAGAACCAGAGTCGCCACCGAGGTTAGATGCCCAACCAGACCCTCCCATATAGGTTAAGGTTTGCGGCCGGGAGTCCGCACCTTTGGGGGGGCACTGTCACGCCCTGACTGTACCCTTAGTTATCTTTGATTTCTTTATTATTTCTTTATCACTGCATTGTCGGAACTAGAAGCACAAGCATTTCACTACACTCGCATTAACATCTGCTAACCATGTGTATGTGACAAATAACATTTGATTTGATTTGATTTATTTTGGTTAGGTCAGGGTGTGACGAGGGTGGTGTGTGTGTTTAAATATCTATGGGGTTTTGGTATGTTTAGGTAAATGTAGGTCTATGGTGGCCTGAAATGGTTCCCAATTAGAGGCAGCTGTCTCTGATTGGGGATCCTATTTCCGTTGCCATTTTCCGTTTTGGTTTTGTGGATTATTGTCTATGTGTAGGTGCCTGTCAGCACTCGTGTTATATAGCGTCACGTTCGTTTTGTTTCTTTTTTAGTTTGTTTAGTGTTTATTCGTTAATTAAAATAAGAATGTATGCTTATCACTCTGCGCCTTGGTCTCACACATGGAAACACAGCATGGTAGCTGACTTTACACCCTACACTCCTTGAGAGAGGTAGTTAGCAAACCAGGCCAAAGACACCAATACTCTTTAGCCAGCACACAAGAATGGAATGGTCTACCATATCAAAAGCATTGTCCAAGTAAATAAAAATAGCAGCACAACATTGCTTTGAATCAAAGGCAATGGTGACATGGTGACATCATTTAGGACCTCTAAGCTTGCAATGACACATTTACATTACATTTACATTTAAGTCATTTAGCAGACGCTCTTATCCAGAGCGACTTACAAATTGGTGCATTCACCTTAAGACATCCAGTGGAACAGCCACTTTACAATAGTGCATCTAAACCTTTTAAGGGGGGGGGGGTGAGAAGGATTACTTTATCCTATCCTAGGTATTCCTTAAAGAGGTGGGGTTTCAGGTGTCTCCGGAAGGTGGTGATTGACTCCGCTGTCCTGGCGTCGTGAGGGAGTTTGTTCCACCATTGGGGGCCAGAGCAGCGAACAGTTTTGACTGGGCTGAGCGGGAACTGTACTTCCTCAGTGGTAGGGAGGCGAGCAGGCCAGAGGTGGATGAACGCAGTGCCCTTGTTTGGGTGTAGGGCCTGATCAGAGCCTGGAGGTACTGAGGTGCCGTTCCCCTCACAGCTCCGTAGGCAAGCACCATGGTCTTGTAGCGGATGCGAGCTTCAACTGGAAGCCAGTGGAGAGAGCGGAGGAGCGGGGTGACGTGAGAGAACTTGGGAAGGTTGAACACCAGACGGGCTGCAGCGTTCTGGATGAGTTGTAGGGGTTTAATGGCACAGGCAGGGAGCCCAGCCAACAGCGAGTTGCAGTAATCCAGACGGGAGATGACAAGTGCCTGGATTAGGACCTGCGCCGCTTCCTGTGTGAGGCAGGGTCGTACTCTGCGGATGTTGTAGAGCATGAACCTACAGGAACGGGCCACCGCCTTGATGTTAGTTGAGAACGACAGGGTGTTGTCCAGGATCACGCCAAGGTTCTTAGCGCTCTGGGAGGAGGACACAATGGAGTTGTCAACCGTGATGGCGAGATCATGGAACGGGCAGTCCTTCCCGGGAGGAAGAGCAGCTCCGTCTTGCCGGGGTTCAGCTTGAGGTGGTGATCCGTCATCCACACTGATATGTCTGCCAGACATGCAGAGATGTGATTTGCCACCTGGTCATCAGAAGGGGGAAAGGAGAAGATTAATTGTGTGTCGTCTGCATAGCAATGATAGGAGAGACCATGTGAGGTTATGACAGAGCCAAGTGACTTGGTGTATAGCGAGAATAGGAGAGGGCCTAGAACAGAGCCCTGGGGGACACCAGTGGTGAGAGCGCGTGGTGAGGAGACAGGCCGTCACAAGACGCGAGATTTCATCTGGAGAGAGAGGGGAGAAAGAGGTCAGAGCATAGGGTAGGGCAGTGTGAGCAGAACCAGCGGTGTCGTCTGACTTAGCAAACGAGGATTGGATGTCGTCGACCTTCTTTTCAAAATGGTTGACGAAGTCATCTGCAGAGAGGGAGGGGGGGGGGGGATTCAGGAGGGAGGAGAAGGTGGCAAAGAGCTTCCTAGGGTTAGAGGCAGATGCTTGGAATTTAGAGTGGTAGAAAGTGGCTTTAGCAGCAGAGACAGAGGAGGAAAATGTAGAGAGGAGGGAGTGAAAGGATGCCAGGTCCGCAGGGAGGCGAGTTTTCCTCCATTTCCGCTCGGCTGCCCGGAGCCCTGTTTTGTGAGCTCGCAATGAGTCGTCGAGCCACGGAGCTGGAGGGGAGGACACCAGATTGCGTACTCGAGAGAATACTATAGATGTTAAGAAAGACAGTCAGTTGAATGATGAAGTTTTTCTAACATGTTTGATAAACAGGGCAAAATAGAAATTGGCCTATAACAGTTAGGATCAACTTGATCTCCCCTTTAAATAAAGGATGAACCATGGCTGCCTTCCAAGCAATGGGAACCTCCCCAGAGAGGAGAGACAGACTTGACGATGATAGGGGCAGCGACCTTAATTTTAAAGAAGAAAGGGTCTAAACCATCTGACAATATGTCAAGTTTAAGGAGCTCCTTTAGCACCTCTGACTCAGTGACCGCCTGCACGGAGTAATTTTGTGGTGGGGCAGGGGAAAAAGATGGAGGAGCATCAGATTACGTCGCATTAGAAGGGGTGAGAGATGAGGAAATGTTGGACGGGCAAGGAGGCATTGCAGAATCAAATAGGAATCCTGACTTAATGAAGTGAGATAGGTGAATGGTGGACGTCTTTTAAAGATTCATCTGCTATTGTTCTTGTCACAAAATTGAAGAAGAGATTCAAATAGAATGGAGATTGAAAATACAGCGATTAAAAACTGTGGAAATTTAGACTGAATTAAAGGTAAGGGTTCTAATGATTCCGAGGTAGTGATTTACATTTGAAGTATGTTATTCAAGAGGTAGTTGTAGAGCAGTGGTTCCCAAACTTTTCCAACATTCAACCTCCAGCTGTACCACCTCTAGCACCAGGGTCAGCGCTCTCTCAAATGTTGTTATTCTAACTTCTGTGACGCATACAAGGCCCTCCCCCGCCCTCCCTTCGGAAAAGCTGACCACGACTCCATTTTGTTGCTCCCAGCCTATAGACAGAAACTAAAACAGGAAGCACCGGCACTAAGGTCTGTTCAACGCTGGTCCGACCAATCGGATTCCACGCTTCAAGATTGCTTCGATCACATGGACTGGGATATATTCCGCATTGCGGCGAACAACAACATTGACCAATACGCTGATTCGGTGTGCGAGTTTATTAACAAGTGCATCGGTGATGTTGTACCCACAGTGTCAATTTAAACACTCCCCGAACCAGAAATCGTGGATTGATGGAAGCATTCACGCAAAACTGAACGCCAAACCACTGCTTTCAATCAGGACAAGGTGACTGGAAACATGACCGAATACAAACGGTGTAGCTATTCCCTCCGCAAGGCAATCAAACAAGTTAAGCATCAGTATAGAGACAAAGTGGAGTCACAATTCAACGGCTCAGACACGAGAGGTATATGTCAGGGTTTACAGTCAATCCTGGACTACAAAAGAACAACCAGCCCCGTCGCGGACCACGTTGCCTTGCTCCCAGACAGACTAAACAACGTTTTTGCTTGCTTTGAGGACAATACAGTGCCACTGACACGGCCCGCTACCAAAACCTGCAGGCTCTCCTTCACTGTAGCCAATGTGAGTAAAACATTTAAACGTGTTAACCCTCACAAGGCTGCAGGCCCAGATGGTATCCCCGGCCGCGTCCTCGGAGCATGCGCAGACCAGCTGGCTGGTGTGTTTACAGACATATTCAATTCTTACCCAGTCTGCTGTCCCCACATGCTTCAAGAGGGCCACCATTGTTCCTGGTCCCAAGAAAGTTAAGGTAACTGAGCTAAATGACTACCGCCATGTAGCACTCACTTCCGTCATCATGAAGTGCTCTGAGAGACTAGTCAAGAACCATATCACCTCCACCCTATCAACTCAATCATCAAGTTTGCAGACGACACTACAGTGGTAGGCTTGATTACCAACTACGACGAGACGGCCTACAGGAAGGAAGTGAGGTCCCTCGGCGTGTGGTGTCAGGAAAATAACCTCACACTCAACGTCAACAAAACAAAGGAGATGATCGTGGACTTCAGGAAACAACAGAGGGAGCAGCCCCTATCTACATTGACTTGACAGCAGTGGAGAGGGTGGAGAGTTTTAATTTCCTCGGCGTACACATCACGGACTGAATTGAAATGGTCCACCCACACAGACAGTGTGGTGAAGTCACAGCAGCGCCTCTTTAACCTCAGGAGGCTGAAGAAATTTGGCTTGTCACTAAAAACACTCACAACCTTTTACAGAGCATCCTGTCCTGTCACAATCGAGAGCATCCTGTCGGGCTGTATCACCGCCTGGTACGGCAGCTGCTCCGCCCATAACCGTAAGGCTCTCCAGAGGGTAGTGAGGTCTGCACAATGCATCACCGGGTGCAAACTACCTGCCCTCCAGGACACCTACACCACCTGATGTCACAGGAAGGCCATAAAGATCATCAAGGACAAAAACCACCCGAGCCACTGCCTGTTCACCCCGCTATCATCCAGAAGGAGAGGTCAGTACAGGTGCATCAAAGCGGGGACAGAGAGGCTGAAAAACAGCTTCTATCTCAAGGCCATCAGACTGTTAAACAGCCACCACTAATATTGAGTGGCTGCTGCCAAAATACTGACTCAACTCCAGCCACTTTATATACTGTTTACATACCTTACATTACTCATCTCATATGTATATTCTGTACGCTATATCATCTACTGCATCTTGTCATCTTGATGTAATTAAATGTATCACGAGCCACTTTAAACAATGCCACTTCATATAATGTTTCCATACCCTATATTACTCATCTCATATGTATATACTGTACTCCATACCATCTACTGCATCTTGCCTATGCCGTTCGGGCATCACTCATTCATATATTATTCGTATTCATTCCTTTACACTTGTGTAAAAGGTAGTTATTTGTGGAATTGTTAGGTTATATTACTTGTTTGATATTACTGCATGGCCAGAACTAGAAGCACAAGCATTTCGCTACACTTGCATTAACATCTGCTAACCATGTGTATGTGACAAATGCATTTGATTTGATTTTGTTTTTTGCCATCATTGTAAGCCTGCCACATACACTAGACAATACATTTATTAAACATAAGAATATGAGAAGTGACAAAGACTCTTATAGGTCCAGGGCACAAATAATTATATAATAATAATCAATAATTTTGCTCTTTATTTAACCATCTTATATCTAAAAAAGTATTTGTTCATTGAAAATTGTGATTATCTCATCATAGGTTAATGAGAAGGGTGTACATGAAAGGATGCACATAACTTTGCAATGTTGGGTTGTATTGGAGAGTCTCAGTCTTAAATCATTTCCCACACACAGTCTGTGCCTGTATTTAGTTCTCATGCTAGTGAGGGCCGAGAATCTACGTGGTTGCAAAGGGCATCAGTGTAACAGCGCGTTTTGTCAAGATTCTCTGAGTGCAGCCCAATCCAGGACTCTGGCTGTGGCTTTTGATTAAATTAAATTTTGACAGATCCGCTTCTTGCAATTTCGATGTGGCTCTCCTGTTCAGATATTGGTAAGTGGACTGGAAGTAGAGCATGAAAGGGATAACGAATTCAGTTATGTTTGTCTCTCAATAAATAAATAAAATTGTCAATACTTTGCCTCTTGATAACCAGCACACTTCTGTATGTTGTAAAAGCGTTTTCACTGTAGTGTCCAAAACGCCTTTCAAGCTTTCAGGCATTCCCTTGGCAGCAAGAGCCTTTCGGTGGATGCTGCAGTGTATCCAAGTGCGGTCGGGAGCAATTGCTTGCATGCGTGTTACCACTCCACTAGGTCTCCCTGTCATGGATTTTGCTGCCATCAGATAAAAACATGAGCAGCAGCTACGGACCGTTAGTGGAATTCCCGCGAGAGAGTAACGGTAAATGTGATTGGATGTTAATGATTTGACTAGGCTACCTGTATTTGACATCGTGTTGTTATTTCACTGAACACCTAGATGGTTTAATTTAAAATGTTGGCAGTGAAATGAGGCTATTCAGGCGAGAAAAACACAACTCACCCAAATTTATTTATTGCCCCGTTAGAAAATATAAATGAACTGTCATTTTTATTTGGTGTACCCCAGTTTGAGAACAGCTGTTGTCGAGGAGCTACATGAGCATTTTAATAAGAAGTTGAATATGTGTAATATTTGTCCACACACACACACACACACGTTTAATGTTGTATATAGGAATGCAGGAACGACCATTGTTTTTTGTGACTGGTGCGTGTGTGTGTGTGTGTGTGTGTGTGTGTGTGTGTGTGTGTGTGTGTGTGTGTGTGTGTGTGTGTGTGTGTGTGTGTGTGTGTGTGTGTGTGTGTGTGGCGGTGGGGGGAGACACACCTGTGTCTGCATACTGTACACTGCACTTCACTACATCATTATACAGTACATTGTCAGACTATGTCTACTCTGAGGAATCTCAAAGTCCAGATGTCCTTGAATCGGTCAAGGATACAGTTCAACGAGTTGTCTTCTCTAGCTGTGTCTGCCCCGGGCTATCCCTTGGAACCTCTCCCCTCAGAACATATAATCCAAGAGGACATCAGAGAGGAAAGAGAGAGTGAGCGAGCGAGCGAGCGAGCGAATGAGAGAGAGAGAGAGAGAGAGAGAGAGAGAGAGAGAGAGAGAGAGAGAGAGAGAAGACTTCCACCCTGCCACAATACAGCGGGTAAACGCAAGTATTTCCCGTGACTGTGCCTCAAAACCAAATGTTTTCCTGGCCCACCACTCCACCCTGGACTTGAACAGCCTCTATGACCAGGTCCACCTCTACAAGGCAGCAGTGCCCACCTTTGCCAGGACCCTAAAGGACATCGCTCTCAAACGTATCCCCAACACTTCACACAGGAGCAACAGATCAATAGACTCTCCACCCAGACCAGCGAGACACCCTCCCAGACCTGCAGGACCCCCTGGACCTACACATAGAGGACCCACGCCAAGAGGAATTACATCCAGACCACAGTACACCCAGACACATCCACACCCCCACCCCAACCAATCAACACCCCCCACGTCAACCATGCCCACACCCCATTTAGGCCCCCTCAGATCAGACCTATGCCACTCCTGCCCACCCCATGCACCCCACCCCCGCAAAGAGGGCCTCAACATGGAAGCCACACATACGCCCAGGTAGTGAGCGGGCAAACAGTCCCAACCCCCACTCTCACACTCGCCCAAGCCAATAGCATGTACCAGATGCTCAGCAGGCTCTGCTCACACTTACTGGCCTGAGGCCAAACCACACGACCAACAACATTGGACATTCTATGGAACAAAAAGCCTTCACTATATCATCCTGGAATATCCAAGGCCTGAGGTCATCTGCCTTTGGCCTAAAGAGCAGAAACCCGGACTTCACCAAAGAAATCGGTAACACAGACATTGTCATCCTGCAAGAAACCTGGTATAGAGGAGACGGACCCACTGGTTGCCCTCTAGGTTACAGAGAGCTGGTAGTCCCATCCACCAAACTACCAGGTGTGAAACAGGGAAGGGACTCAGGGGGTATGCTAATTTGGTATAGAGCAGACCTAACTCAATCCATTAAATTAATCAAAACAGGAACATTCTACATTTGGCTAGAAATTCAAAAGGAAATTATCCTAACAGAGAAAATGTCCTCCTGTGTGCTACCTATATCCCCCACTAGAATCCCCATATTTTAATGAAGACAGCTTCTCCATCCTGGAGGGCGAAATCAATCATTTCCAGGCCCAGGGACATGTACTAGTCTGTGGCGACCTAAATGCCAGAACCGGACAAGAACCTGACACCCTCAGCACACAGGGGACAAACATCTGCCTGGAGGTGACAGCATCCCCTCCCACATATGCCCCCTAGGCACAACTATGACAACATAACCAACAAAAACGGGTCACAACTCCTGCAGCTCTGTCGAGTACATAGTCAACGGTAGGCTTCGAGGGGACTCCTATGGTAGGTACACCTATAGCTCATCTCTTGGCAGTAGTACTGTAGACTACTTTATCACTGACCTCAACCCAGAATCTCTCAGAGCGTTCACAGTCAGTCCACTAACACCCCTATCAGACCACAGCAAAATCACAGTCTACTTAAACAGAGCAATACTCAACCACGAGGCATCAAAGCCAAAGGAACTGAGTAACATTAAGAAATGCTATAGGTGGAAGGAATGCAGTTTGGAAACCTACCAAAAACAATTAGGCAACAACAAATTCAATCCCTTTTAGACAACTGTAATAGTGAAGGTGTAAACTTGGCAGTAGAAAATCTTAACAGTATATTTGACCTCTCAGCTTTCCTGGGTAAAATGCGTTCCACTGTAATAGTTAAGGTGTAAACTTCTCAATCTTTTTGGCTATAACAAAGAACAAAGAAAATCTTAACAGTATCATTTGACCTCTCAGCTTCCCTATCAAATCTAAAAATCTCAAATTTAACAATAATGACAAATGGTTT
This sequence comes from Oncorhynchus keta, assembly GCF_023373465.1. Classification (NCBI taxonomy): domain Eukaryota; kingdom Metazoa; phylum Chordata; class Actinopteri; order Salmoniformes; family Salmonidae; genus Oncorhynchus; species Oncorhynchus keta. The sequence goes on along the minus strand of NC_068435.1, from coordinate 6,971,544 downwards.
GATGAGGAATGCAAAAATCTAAGAAAGAAGCAAATTGAGAAACCTGTCACAAAAAACATAGAGACCCATGGAAAACCTGACTCAATTTGGCATGCTGCTTCACTATGGTGAATCACAAACACACTACGGAAAAAGAAGGAACAGCATGTCAGAAATCAGCTCAATGCAATTGAAGAATCCATAGACTCTAACCACTTCTGGGAAAAAATTGGAAAACACTAAACAAACAACAACACGAAGAATGTGTCTGGGTAAACCACTTCTCCAATCTTTTGGTTCTATAACAAAGAACAAAGAGCAAAAACATATACATGATCAACTACAGATCTTAAAGACTTGGATTCTCCAACATTGAATGAGTTACAGGACAAAATAAAAACCCTCCACAAAAGGCCTAATGAAATGATCACAGGGCTATACTAAAACTCTTTAACATCATACTTAGCTTAAAGACTCAGACCATGTATTCACCTGCACACCTTAATTGACAACCACAAACCAAACAAAGGCAAAGTCTTCTCAGATTTCAAAAAACCTTCGACTCTGGCAGATACAAACTGATGGAAAGTGGTGTTGGGGGTAAAACATATGACATTATAAAATCCATGTACACAAACAACAAGTGTCCGGTTAAAATTGGCAAAAACACACATTTCTTCACACAGGGTCGTAGGCCCCACCCTCTTCAACATATATATCAACGAACTGGCGCACTAGAAAAAGTCTGCAGCACCCGGCCTCCCCTGCTAGAATGTCAAATGTCTGCTGTTTGCTGATGATCTGGTGCTTCTGTCACCAACCAAGGAGGGCCTACAGCAGCACCTAGATCTTATGCACAGATTCTGTCAGACCTGGGCCCTGACAGTAAATCTCAGTAAGACCAAAATAATGGTGTTCCAAAAAGGTCGAGTCACCAGGACCACAAATACAAATGCCATCTCGACACTGTTGCCCTAGACACAAAAACTATACATACCTTGGAAACATCAGCGCCACAGGTAGACTATGGAAACATAAATTTCAACATACCAATTAGGATTTGGCTAAAAATACTTGAATCAGTCATAGAGCCCATTGCCCTTTATGGTTGTGAGGTCTACCAACCAAGACTACAAAATGGGACTAAACACAGAGAGTACAAGCGGCAGAATCCTGACCACTGTGACCCCAAAATTAAGGAAAGCTTTGACTATGTACAGACTCAAGCATAGCCTTGCTATTGAGAAAGGCCGCCGTAGGCACATTTTATGTGCTCATAACTGAGCTGGGTATGACCATATTAGAGACATAAATCACACAGATCAGTGTGAAATTCCACAGTGTGCCATCACAGCAGCAAGATTTGTGACCTGTTGCCACGAGAAAGGGCACTAAGAATGTCATCTGTACACTTTACTGTTTTGAAACCATTTTTGTTGTTTTTTCACTTTACTCATATATTATCTACCTCACTTGTATGCCAATAAAAATGCTATTAAAGAGGAGACACTCTACAGAAAGTGATAAACTTTAAGATGCCCGCAAATTTGTAAAAAGCAGTGTTTCTAAGGATGACTCATACGAAAATCACTCACGTATAAACTTTAAGATGCCCGCACATCATCTCACAAAACCGACTGTTCCGACCGAACCAATTGAGCTACAAACTAATAATATTGACTGTCACAAATATTTAGCACTCACTTGTTTTGCTCTGCGATGTCAGAAAGTAACTACGCCAAAAATGGGTATTAAAACATAATCATAGTGACTAAATATGAGACTAAAAACCTACAGAGTTCTGACCATGGTATGGTCCTTCTGTAGCTCAGTTGGTAGAGCATGGCGCTTGTAACGCCAGGGTAGTGGGTTCGGTTCCCGGGACCACCCATACGTAGAATGTATGCACACATGACTGTAAGTCGCTTTGGATAAAAGCGTCTGCTAAATGGCATATATTATATTATGACCATCTTAAAACAATTCCCAATGGGTATTAAAACATAATCATAGTGACTAAATATGAGTCTAAAAACCTACAGAGTTCTGACCATGGTATGACCATCTTAAAACAATTCCCAATGGGTATTAAAACATCATCATAGTGACTAAATATGAGTCTAAAAACCTACAGAGTTCTGAAAACCATGGGTATTAAACCATCTTAAAACAATTCCCAATTCTGACCATGGGACCATCTTAAAACATCATCATAGTGACTAAATATGAGTCTAAAAACCTACAGAGTTCTGACCATGGTATGACCATCTTAAAACAATTCCCAATGGGTATTAAAACATAATCATAGTGACTAAATATGAGTCTAAAAACCTACAGAGTTCTGACCATGGTATGACCATCTTAAAACAATTCCCAATGGGTATTAAAACATCATCATAGTGACTAAATATGAGTCTAAAAACCTACAGAGTTCTGACCATGGTATGACCATCTTAAAACAATTCCCTGTGTTAACTTAGTAGATATCGCAACGTTAGACTTACAGGATCCCTTTAACATTATCCTCAGCTCTGGCATCTTCCCCTAAGGTCTGATCTCCTCTAGACGCAAAAGAAAAGTGGAAACAAATTTGAGCCCAATAATTAACGTGGAATCCTCGTTAACAGCAACCTCTGGAAAATCCTCTGCGCTATCATCAACAGCAGATTCCAACATTTCATCAGTGCAAAAAAAAAGTTTTCTGAACGAGGGAAACGTGCAACATTGATTTTTTGATGTACACAAATAGAAAAAAAAATGGCGATAAACACACAGATGTCTTTCCTCAGGGCTGTGGGTTGAGACAGGGATGTAGCTTGAACCCCACCCTCTTCAACATATATATCAATTAATTGGCGAGGGCACTAGATCAGTCTTCAGCAGCCGGCCTCACCCCACTAGAATCTCAAGTCAAATGTCTACTGTTTGCAGATGATCTGGTGCTTCTGTCAACAACCAAGGAGGTCCAACAGCAGCACCTAGATCTTCTGCACAGATTCTGTCCGACCTGGGCTCTGACAGTAAATCTCATTAAGGCAAAAAATGTCCAGTTGCCAGAACCACAAATACAAATTCCATCTAGACACCGTTGGCCTAGAGCACACAAAAAATGGTACATACCTCAGCCTAAACATCAGCACCACAGGTAACTCAATTAGTATCTGGCTAAAAATACTTGAATCATATATGGCACCCATTGCCGTCATGGTTGTGAGGTCTCGGGTCTGCTCATCAACCAAGAATTGACAAAATAGGACAAACACCAAACTGAGACTGCGTGCAGAATTCTGCAAAAACATCCTCTGTGCACAATATAAAACACCAAATAATGCATGCAGAGCAGAATTAGGCTGATACCTGCTGATTATCAAAATCCAGAAGAGAGATGCTAAATTCTACAGCCATCTAAAAGGAAGTGATTCCCAAACCGTCAATAACAAATCCATCACATCCAGAGAGATTGAGAAGAGTCCCCTAAGCAAGCTAGTCCTGGTGCTCTGTTCACTAACACAAACAGACCCCACGGACAACAACACAATTAGACCCAACCAAATCATTGGTTGGTTGTTGTTAGCCTTCTCTACCCTATAGAAGACTGGATTCTAACCTCAACTTTGCATGTTAGCAACCTTTTCTGCCCTATAGATGACTGGACTCTTACCTCAACTTTCTGGAATAAATTCTACAGGTCATGCTGTGACGATATAATGTACTTAGCCAGCTGTGAGGCTGACTGGTTCAACACTGTATCTCTTGTGTGCCCCGTTACTGTGATAGGCTGCTGAGCTAAAGCCTAGAAATAGGTTTGGGGAGCTATTGCAAGTATTCCAATCTCAGGTAATATCACTCATCACTTGAGCATCATTAGCTGAATGACCTCCATTAAATATTTAGGTATTTCGTGTTATTACATGAAGCAATATTTTCTGATAGCCTAAGCACAAGATTACATATCATCAAACAAAACAACAACTAGCTTATTGGAAGTATTTACAGATTCATTCATTACTTCATTCATTTGTTAATTCATTCATTAAGGCATTCATCATCTTGTCCTTCAGTGAGTCTGAAAGGCAGTTACAGAGCTCAAAATGTCCAGAGTATTTGACCTTGGAGCAAAAGGTGTCTATCTTGGCTGGGAGATATTTACTGTAAATAAAGCTCTCTACCATAACAGACAGCAGGTCAATCATGGGCTGGAGCTGAGAGACCAGGCAACATGATGTCAATACTCAATCAGACACATGCCTAGTGGTGCTTAGGAAGAGGGATCTGTGTCAGTGTCCCAAATGGCACAACATGCACTTTTTAGGGCCGGAAGTCGTGTACTACATAGGGATTAGGTTTGTCAGCAGGGCAGTAGAAAGCCATGCTATCCTGGGGCGTTAGATTTGTCAGCAGGGCAGTAGATAGCCATGCTATCCTGGGGTGTTGGGTTGGGCAGCAGGGCAGTAGAAAGCCATGCTATCCTGGGGTGTTAGGTTGGGCAGCAGGGCAGTAGAAAGCCATGCTATCCTGGGGTGTTGGTTGGGCAGCAGGGCAGTAGAAAGCCATGCTATCCTGGGGTGTTAGGTTGGTCAGCAGGGCAGTAGATAGCCATGCTATCCTGGGGTGTTAGGTTGGCAGCAGGGCAGTAGATAGCCATGCTATCCTGGGGTGTTAGGTTGGGCAGCAGGGCAGTAGAAAGCCATGCTATCCTGGGGTGTTAGGTTGGGCAGCAGGGCAGTAGAAAGCCATGCTATCCTGGGGCGTTAGGTTGGGCAGCAGGGCAGTAGAAAGCCATGCTATCCTGGGGCGTTAGATTTGTCAGCAGGGCAGTAGATAGCCATGCTATCCTGGGGTGTTGGGTTGGGCAGCAGGGCAGTAGAAAGCCATGCTATCCTGGGGTGTTAGGTTGGGCAGCAGGGCAGTAGAAAGCCATGCTATCCTGGGGCGTTAGATTTGCAGCAGGGCAGTAGATAGCCATGCTATCCTGGGGTGTTGGGTTGGGCAGCAGGGCAGTAGAAAGCCATGCTATCCTGGGGTGTTAGGTTGGCAGCAGGGCAGTAGAAAGCCATGCTATCCTGGGGTGTTAGGTTGGGCAGCATGGCAGTAGATAGCCATGCTATCATGGGGTGTTAGGTTGGGCAGCAGGGCAGTAGAAAGCCATGCTATCCTGGGGTGTTAGGTTGGGCAGCATGGCAGTAGATAGCCATGCTATCATGGGGTGTTAGGTTGAGCAGCAGGGCAGTAGAAAGCCATGCTATCCTGGGGCGTTAGGTTGGGCAGCAGGGCAGTAGAAAGCCATGCTATCCTGGGGCTTTAGATTTGCAGCAGGGCAGTAGAAAGCCATGCTATCCTGGGGTGTTAGATTTGGCAGCAGGGCAGTAGAAAGCCATGCTATCCTGAGCACAGATCAGGTACCAGTGGTGATGTGAGTCACAGGGTGTTAGGTGGCAGGTAGCCTAGTGGTTAGAGCATTGGGCTAATAATCAAAAGGTTACTAAATCAAATCCCCAATCTGACAAAGTAAAAATCTGTTGTTCTGCTGCTGAACAAGGCAGTTAACCCACTGTAAATAATAATAATTTGTTCTTAATTGACCTGCCTAGTTAAATAAAGGAGTAATGTGGAGTGAGTGGGTAAGACAAAAACATTGTTTTATTTTTTATTCCGGTGTTACAGTGAGGGGGAAGATGTTTAAGCTTTAGCTCAAGTTGGCTAACACAGTCGTGGCCACAAGAGGATGGGGCTGGAATACAGACAGTCACTGTAAGACAGGAGGGAATCAGTGTAGTAACAGCTGGAGCCCCAAGTCTAGGTCCAAGAGGCTTCTAAACAGCTGGAGCACCAAGTCTAGGTCCAAGAGGCTTCTAAACAGCTGGAGCACCAAGTCTAGGTCCAAGAGGCTTCTAAACAGCTGGAGAACCAAGTCTAGGTTCAAGAGGCTTCTAAACAGCTGGAGCACCAAGTCTAGGTCCAAGAGGCTTCTAAACAGCTGGAGCAACAAGTCTAGGTCCAAGAGGCTTCTAAACAGCTGGAACACCAAGTCTAGGTCCAAGAGGCTTCTAAACGGCTTCTACCCACAAGCCATAAGACTCTTTAATTAACTCTAATTAACTCTACCTACATGTAGATACTACCTCAACTAACCGGTGCCCCTGCACATTGACTCTGTACCGGTGCCCCTGCACATTGACTCTGTACCGGTGCCCCCGCACATTGACTCTGTACCGGTGCCCCTGCACATTGACTCTGTACCGGTGCCCCTGCACATTGACTCTGTACCGGTGCCCCTGCACATTGACTCTGTACCGGTGCCCCTGCACATTGACTCTGTACCGGTGCCCCTGCACATTGACTCTGTACCGGTGCCCCTGCACATTGACTCTGTACCGGTGCCCCTGCACATTGACTCTGTACCGGTGCCCCTGCACATTGACTCTGTACCGGTGCCCCTGCACATTGACTCTGTACCGGTGCCCCGCTTGACACATGCCCCCGCACTCTCTGTACCCCCGGACTCTGTACCCCCTGCACATTGACTCTGTACCGGTGCCCCTGCACATTGACTCTGTACGGTGCCCCTGCACATTGACTCTGTACCGGTGCCCCTGCACATTGACTCTGTACCGGTGCCCCTGCACATTGACTCTGTACCGGTGCCCCTGCACATTGACTCTGTACCGGTGCCCCTGCACATTGACTCTGTACCGGTGCCCCTGCACATTGACTCTGTACCGGTGCCCCCCTGTATATATTGTTATTTTTTACTGCTGCTGTTTAATGACTTGTTACTTTCATCTCTTATTCTTATCCGTATTTTTTAAACAGCACTGTCGGGTAAGGGGCTCGTAAGTCAGCATTTCACTGTAAGGTCTACTACACGTGTTGTATTCAGCATTTCACTGTAAGGTCTACTACACCTGTTGTATTCAGCATTTCACTGTGAGGTCTACTACACCTGTTGTATTCAGCATTTCACTGTAAAGTCTACTACATCTGTTGTATTCAGCATTTCACTGTAAAGTCTACTACATCTGTTGTATTCAGCATTTCACTGTAAGGTCTACTACATCTGTTGTATTCAGCATTTCACTGTAAGGTCTACTACACCTGTTGTATTCAGCATTTCACTGTGAGGTCTACTACACCTGTTGTATTGAGCATTTCACTGTAAGGTCTACTACACCTGTTGTATTGAGCATTTCACTGTAAGGTCTACTACATCTGTTGTAATTCAGCATTTCACTGTAAGGTCTACTACACCTGTTGTAATCAGCATTTCACTGTAAGGTCTACTACACCTGTTGTATTCAGCATTTCACTGTAAGGTCTACTACACCTGTTGTATTCAGCATTTCACTGTAAGGTCTACTACACCTGTTGTATTCAGCATTTCACTGTAAGGTCTACTACACCTGTTGTATTCAGCATTTCACTGTAAGGTCTACTACACCTGTTGTATTCAGCATTTCACTGTAAGGTCTACTACACCTGTTGTATTCAGCATTTCACTGTAAGGTCTACTACACCTGTTGTATTCAGCATTTCACTGTGAGGTCTACTACACCTGTTGTATTCAGCATTTCACTGTGAGGTCTACTACACCTGTTGTATTCAGCATTTCACTGTAAGGTCTACTACACCTGTTGTATTCAGCATTTCACTGTAAGGTCTACCTACACCTGTTGTATTCAGCATTTCACTGTAAGGTCTACTACACCTGTTGTATTCAGCATTTCACTGTAAGGTCTACCTACACCTGTTGTATTCAGCATTTCACTGTAAGGTCTACTACACCTGTTGTGTTCAGCATTTCACTGTGAGGTCTACTACACCTGTTGTATTCAGCATTTCACTGTAAGGTCTACTACACCTGTTGTATTGAGCATTTCACTGTAAGGTCTACTACACCTGTTGTATTCAGCATTTCACTGTAAGGTCTACTACACCTGTTGTATTGAGCATTTCACTGTAAGGTCTACTACACCTGTTGTAATTCAGCATTTCACTGTAAGGTCTACTACACCTGTTGTATTCAGCATTTCACTGTAAGGTCTACTACACCTGTTGTATTCAGCATTTCACTGTAAGGTCTACTACACCTGTTGTATTCAGCATTTCACTGTAAGGTCTACTACACCTGTTGTATTCAGCATTTCACTGTAAGGTCTACTACACCTGTTGTATTCAGCAATTCACTGTAAGGTCTACTTCACCTGTTGTATTCAGCAATTCACTGTAAGGTCTACTTCACCTGTTGTATTCGGCGAATTTGACTAATACAATTTGATTTGATTTGGTCATAAGAGTGAAATAGCTACTAAAGATCAGGGAAATGAGTTGGAAACTTACTTAGTTGTTAATAATAGACTTCCTGTTGACAACGATCACAAAAGGAGACTAGTCACCGAGATTAAACAACGCGTCCTTGATATGACAAATGTAATTAGTACAGTATGAACAGTATTCAATACTGGGCCTTGTAGTTGTTGAGCTAACATTATTAGCACAGTATGAACAGTATTCAATACTGGGCTAACATTATTAGCACAGTATGAACAGTATTCAATACTGGGCCCTGTTGTAGTTGTTGAGCTAACATTATTAGTACAGTATTAACAGTATTCAATACTGGGCCTTTGTAGTTGTTGAGCTAACATTATTAGCAGTATTAATAACAGTATTCAATACTGGGCCTTTGTAGTTGTTGAGCTAACATTATTAGCACAGTATTAATAACAGTATTCAATACTGGGCCTTTGTAGTTGTTGAGCTAACATTATTAGTACAGTATTAATAACAGTATTCAATACTGGGCCCTGTTGTAGTTGTTGAGCTAACATTATTAGTACAGTATTAACAGTATTCAATACTGGGCCTGTTGTATTCAACATTATTAGTACATATTATTCAATACTGGGCCCTGTTGTAGTTGTTGAGCTAACATTATTAGCACAGTATTAATAACAGTATTCAATACTGGGCCTTGTTGTAGTTGTTGAGCTAACATTATTAGTACAGTATTAACAGTATTCAATACTGGGCCCTGTTGTAGTTGTTGAGCTAACATTATTAGCACAGTATTAACAGTATTCAATACTGGGCCTTGTTGTAGTTGTTGAGCTAACATTATTAGCACAGTATTAATAACAGTATTCAATACTGGGCCCTGTTGTAGTTGTTGAGCTAACATTATTAGTACAGTATTATTCAATACTGGGCCCTGTTGTAGTTGTTGAGCTAACATTATTAGCACAGTATTAACAGTATTCAATACTGGGCCTTGTAGTTGTTGAGCTAACATTATTAGCACAGTATTAAACAGTATTCAATACTGGGCCTGTTGTAGTTGTTGAGCTAACATTATTAGCACCAGTATTCAATACTGGGCCCTGTTGTAGTTGTTGAGCTAACATTATTAGCACAGTATGAACAGTATTCAATACTGGGCCTTGTAGTTGTTGAGCTAACATTATTAGCACAGTATGAACAGTATTCAATACTGGGCCCTGTAGTTGTTGAGCTAACATTATTAGTACAGTATGAACAGTATTCAATACTGGGCCCTGTTGTAGTTGTTGAGCTAACATTATTAGCACAGTATTAACAGTATTCAATACTGGGCCCTGTTGTAGTTGTTGAGCTAACATTATTAGCACAGTATTAATAACAGTATTCAATACTGGGCCTGTTGTAGTTGTTGAGCTAACATTATTAGTTCAGTATGAACAGTATTCAATACTGGGCCTTGTTGTAGTTGTTGAGCTAACATTATTAGTACAGTATTAACAGTATTCAATACTGGGCCTTGTTGTAGTTGTTGAGCTAACATTATTAGCACAGTATTAATAACAGTATTCAATACTGGGCCTGTTGTAGTTGTTGAGCTAACATTATTAGCACAGTATTAATAACAGTATTCAATACTGGGCCTGTTGTAGTTGTTGAGCTAACATTATTAGTACAGTATTAATAACAGTATTCAATACTGGGCCTTGTTGTAGTTGTTGAGCTAACATTATTAGTACAGTATGAACAGTATTCAATACTGGGCCTTGTAGTTGTTGAGCTAACATTATTAGCACAGTATGAACAGTATTCAATACTGGGCCCTGTAGTTGTTGAGCTAACATTATTAGCACAGTATGAACAGTATTCAATACTGGGCCCTGTTGTAGTTGTTGAGCTAACATTATTAGCACAGTATGAACAGTATTCAATACTGGGCCTTGTAGTTGTTGAGCTAACATTATTAGCACAGTATGAACAGTATTCAATACTGGGCCCTGTTGTAGTTGTTGAGCTAACATTATTAGCACAGTATGAACAGTATTCAATACTGGGCCCTGTTGTAGTTGTTGAGCTAACATTATTAGCACAGTATTAATAACAGTATTCAATACTGGGCCCTGTTGTAGTTGTTGAGCTAACATTATTAGTTCAGTATGAACAGTATTCAATACTGGGCCCTGTTGTAGTTGTTGAGCTAACATTATTAGTTCAGTATGAACAGTATTCAATACTGGGCCCTGTTGTAGTTGTTGAGCTAACATTATTAGCACAGTATTAACAGTATTCAATACTGGGCCTTGTTGTAGTTGTTGAGCTAACATTATTAGCACAGTATTAATAACAGTATTCAATACTGGGCCTTTGTAGTTGTTGAGCTAACATTATTAGTTCAGTATTAATACTGGGCCCTGTTGTACTAGTATTCAATACTGGGCCCTGTTGTAGTTGTTGAGCTAACATTATTAGTTCAGTATGAACAGTATTCAATACTGGGCCCTGTTGTAGTTGTTGAGCTAACATTATTAGCAAGTATGAACAGTATTCAATACTGGGCCTTGTTGTAGTTGTTGAGCTAACATTATTAGCACAGTATTAATAACAGTATTCAATACTGGGCCTTTGTAGTTGTTGAGCTAACATTATTAGTTCAGTATGAACAGTATTCAATACTGGGCCCTGTTGTAGTTGTTGAGCTAACATTATTAGACAGTAAACAGTATTCAATACTGGGCCCTGTTGTAGTTGTTGAGCTAACATTATTAGTTCAGTATGAACAGTATTCAATACTGGGCCCTGTTGTAGTTGTTGAGCTAACATTATTAGTAAGTATGAACAGTATTCAATACTGGGCCTTGTTGTAGTTGTTGAGCTAACATTATTAGCACAGTATTAATAACAGTATTCAATACTGGGCCTTGTAGTTGTTGAGCTAACATTAACATTATTATTCAATACTGGGCCCTATTAATAACAGTATTCAATTCAATACTGGGCCTTGTTGTAGTTGTTGAGCTAACATTATTAGCACAGTATTAATAACAGTATTCAATACTGGGCCTGTTGTAGTTGTTGAGCTAACATTATTAGTTCTACTGGGCCCTGTTGTAGTTGTTGAGCTAACATTATTAGCACAGTATTAACAGTATTCAATACTGGGCCCTGTTGTAGTTGTTGAGCTAACATTATTAGCACAGTATGAACAGTATTCAATACTGGGCCTTGTTGTAGTTGTTGAGCTAACATTATTAGCACAGTATTAATACTGGGCCTTTGTTGTTGTTGAGCTAACATTATTAGTATTCAATACTGGGCCCTGTTGTAGTTTGAGCTTTATTAGTTCAGCAGTATTCAATACTGGGCCCTAGTTGTTGACTATTATTAGCACAGTATTAACAGTATTCAATACTGGGCCTTGTAGTTGTTGACTAACATTATTAGTATTGAACAGTATTCAATACTGGGCCCTGTTGTAGTTGTTGAGCTAACATTATTAGCACAGTATGAACAGTATTCAATACTGGGCCCTGTAGTTGTTGAGCTAACATTATTAGCACAGTATGAACAGTATTCAATACTGGGCCCTGTTGTAGTTGTTGAGCTAACATTATTAGCACAGTATGAACAGTATTCAATACTGGGCCCTGTTGTAGTTGTTGAGCTAACATTATTAGCACAGTATGAACAGTATTCAATACTGGGCCCTGTTGTAGTTGTTGAGCTAACATTATTAGCACAGTATGAACAGTCAATACTGGGCCTTGTTGTAGTTGTTGAGCTAACATTATTAGCACAGTTGAATAGACAGTATTCAATACTGGGCCTTGTTTGTTGAGCTAACATTATTAGTTCAGTATTAATAACAGTATTCAATACTGGGCCCTTTGTAGTTGTTGAGCTAACATTATTAGTTCAGTATGAACAGTATTCAATACTGGGCCCTGTTGTAGTTGTTGAGCTAACATTATTAGTTGAACAGTATTCAATACTATTATGCCTTTTGTAGTTGTTGAGCTAACATTATTAGCACAGTATGAACAGTATTCAATACTGGGCCTGTTGTAGTTGTTGAGCTAACATTATTAGTTCAGTATGAACAGTATTCAATACTGGGCCCTGTTGTAGTTGTTGAGCTAACATTATTAGCACAGTATGAACAGTATTCAATACTGGGCCCTGTTGTAGTTGTTGAGCTAACATTATTAGTATTATTCAATACTGGGCCTTGTTGTAGTTGTTGAGCTAACATTATTAGTACAGTATTAATAACAGTATTCAATACTGGGCCCTGTTGTAGTTGTTGAGCTAACATTATTAGTTCAGTATGAACAGTATTCAATACTGGGCCCTGTTGTAGTTGTTGAGCTAACATTATTAGTTCAGTATGAACAGTATTCAATACTGGGCCCTGTTGTAGTTGTTGAGCTAACATTATTAGCACAGTATGAACAGTATTCAATACTGGGCCTTGTTGTTGTTGAGCTAACATTATTAGCACAGTATTAATAACAGTATTCAATACTGGGCCTGTGTAGTTGTTGAGCTAACATTATTAGTTCAGTATGAACAGTATTCAATACTGGGCCCTGTTGTAGTTGTTGAGCTAACATTATTAGCACAGTATGAACAGTATTCAATACTGGGCCCTGTTGTAGTTGTTGAGCTAACATTATTAGCACAGTATGAACAGTATTCAATACTGGGCCTTGTTGTAGTTGTTGAGCTAACATTATTAGCACAGTATGAACAGTATTCAATACTGGGCCTTGTTGTAGTTGTTGAGCTAACATTATTAGCACAGTATGAACAGTATTCAATCCTGGGCCTTGTTGTAGTTGTTGAGCTAACATTATTAGCACAGTATGAACAGTATTCAATCCTGGGCCTTGTTGTAGTTGTTGAGCTAACATTATTAGCACAGTATTAACAGTATTCAATACTGGGCCTTGTTGAGCTAACATTATTAGCACAGTATGAACAGTATTCAATCCTGGGCCTTGTTGTAGTTGTTGAGCTAACATTATTAGCACAGTATGAACAGTATTCAATCCTGGGCCTTGTTGTAGTTGTTGAGCTAACATTATTAGCACAGTATTCAGTATTCAATACTGGGCCTGTTGTAGTTGTTGAGCTAACATTATTAGTTCAGTATGAACAGTATTCAATACTGGGCCTGTTGTAGTTGTTGAGCTAACATTATTAGCACAGTATGAACAGTATTCAATACTGGGCCTTTGTAGTTGTTGAGCTAACATTATTAGCACAGTATGAAACAGTATTCAATACTGGGCCCTGTTGTAGTTGTTGAGCTAACATTATTAGTTCAGTATGAACAGTATTCAATACTGGGCCCTGTTGTAGTTGTTGAGCTAACATTATTAGCACAGTATTAACAGTATTCAATACTGGGCCCTGTTGTAGTTGTTGAGCTAACATTATTAGTTCAGTATGAACAGTATTCAATACTGGGCCCTGTTGTAGTTGTTGAGCTAACATTATTAGTTCAGTATGAACAGTATTCAATACTGGGCCTTGTTGTAGTTGTTGAGCTAACATTATTAGCACAGTATTAATAACAGTATTCAATACTGGGCCTTGTAGTTGTTGAGCTAACATTATTAGTTCAGTATGAACAGTATTCAATACTGGGCCCTGTAGCTAACATTATTAGCACAGTATGAACAGTATTCAATACTGGGCCCTGTTGTAGTTGTTGAGCTAACATTATTAGCACAGTATGAACAGTATTCAATACTGTGCCTTGTTGTAGTTGTTGAGCTAACATTATTAGCACAGTATTAACAGTATTCAATACTGGGCCTTGTTGTAGTTGTTGAGCTAACATTATTAGTTCAGTATGAACAGTATTCAATACTGGGCCTGTTGTAGTTGTTGAGCTAACATTATTAGTACAGTATGAACAGTATTCAATACTGGGCCCTGTTGTAGTTGTTGAGCTAACATTATTAGTACAGTATGAACAGTATTCAATACTGGGCCTTGTAGTTGTTGAGCTAACATTATTAGCACAGTATTAATAACAGTATTCAATACTGGGCCCTGTTGTAGTTGTTGAGCTAACATTATTAGCACAGTATGAACAGTATTCAATACTGGGCCTTGTTGTAGTTGTTGAGCTAACATTATTAGCACAGTATTAATAACAGTATTCAATACTGGGCCCTGTTGTAGTTGTTGAGCTAACATTATTAGTACAGTATTAATAACAGTATTCAATACTGGGCCTTGTTGTAGTTGTTGAGCTAACATTATTAGCACAGTATTAACAGTATTCAATCCTGGGCCCTGTTGTAGTTGTTGAGCTAACATTATTAGCACAGTATTAACAGTATTCAATACTGGGCCTTTGTCGTTGTTGAGCTAACATTATTAGCACAGTATTAACAGTATTCAATACTGGGCCTTTGTAGTTGTTGAGCTAACATTATTAGCACAGTATTAACAGTATTCAATACTGGGCCTTGTTGAGCTAACATTATTAGCACAGTATTAACAGTATTCAATACTGGGCCTTGTTGTAGTTGTTGAGCTAACATTATTAGCACAGTATTAACAGTATTCAATACTGGGCCTGTTGTAGTTGTTGAGCTAACATTATTAGCACAGTATTAACAGTATTCAATACTGGGCCTTGTTGTAGTTGTTGAGCTAACCACAGTGGGCCTTGTTGTAGTTGTTGAGCTAACATTATTAGCACAGTATTAACAGTATTCAATACTGGGCCTTGTTGTTGAGCTAACATTAAGCACAGTATTAACAGTATTCAATACTGGGCCTTGTTTGTTGAGCTAACATTATTAGCACAGTATTAACAGTATTCAATACTGGGCCTTGTTGAGTAACATTATTAGCACAGTATTAACAGTATTCAATACTGGGCCTTTATTAGCACAGTATTAACAGTATTCAATACTGGGCCTTGTTGTAGTTGTTGAGCTAACATTATTAGCACAGTATTAACAGTATTCAATACTGGGCCTTGTTGTAGTTGTTGAGCTAACATTATTAGCACAGTATGAACAGTATTCAATACTGGGCCCTGTTGTAGTTGTTGAGCTAACATTATTAGCACAGTATGAACAGTATTCAATCCTGGGCCTTGTTGTAGTTGTTGAGCTAACATTATTAGCACAGTATTAACAGTATTCAATACTGGGCCTTGTTGAGCTAACATTATTAGCACAGTATTAACAGTATTCAATACTGGGCCTTGTTGTAGTTGTTGAGCTAACGTCTCGATCACATCAACAGCATCACTGCGTCAGAAGTAACATTCATTTCTAATAGCTTCTCTGCGTTTGCGTTTTTTTTTTTTTTTAAGCAGTTCGTTCCGTGTGGGATATCTGTATATCCAAAGTATGTATCAAATTGTAAAGTAGACTTTGACAGAAATAGCAGCGGGAAAAACAAAAGTTGCATGTTGAACGTTTGAATCAGACATATCCAGGGAAAACATTTTTAGATTAGATAGTGTAGAAAAGTTTGACAGCACTATGCTATTGACCACACCTCCTCCTATCCAGATATATATTTGTAATAGTAGAAGTCTTTTGAGAGGAATACGGATCTGTTTAAGATCAAAGCATTTGCATAGCTATGGTTTGACCAAAACACTGGCCCTTTATCCAAACTGGATAAATATCATTCGACATCAATCTCCGCCCCCAGGTGTGTACGTGCCTCCGTCCAGCAAGCATGCGCTTGTGTGTGTGTGTGTGTGTGTGTGTGTGTGTGTGTGTGTGTGTGTGTGTGTGTGTGTGTGTGTGTGTCCTGTTTGTCACAACAACAACAAGAAAGGACTATTGGCGATGTGTAAACAACACACAGCTGATCAAACACATGCGAGGACCATTCTGCATGTTAATGTTTAGTGCCTAATATCACTCACTGTTACAACAACACAGACAACCTATTTGATAGCGAGATGAAAGGGGGGTTGGGTTAGAGAACAAAGAAGGTTTAACAATAAACTGTTAAATGATTAAGATAAACATGTTCACGTTGTACTGTAGCTCCACGGATGCACTGTTGTTGTGAACACGGGTTCGAATTCTGAGTCGGCCGTACAGGGATGGGCTCTGTTAGTCCTTCAAAAAACAGTGTTGTGAGTGAAGTTGTTTGTAGAGAGATGAGTCGAAACCTTTTTCTCCACAGCTAAAAACGCTTCATCAACACCTGGACTTGGAAGAGTGGATGGGAATTCCCTAGTTTAACTGAAAGAGAGAAGAGGTTGATGGAGTAGAGGAGGAAGGAGAAGGAGAGGAGGAGGGAGAGGGAGAGGAAGAAGGAGAGGAGAGTGGCAGGGAGGGATAACCCAGGGGCCTGAAGATAAGTGAATCTAAAGAGCAAAGCTAAGCCAGAGATGGCAGGCATGAGAGGAGAGGAGAAGGAAGGTATTACTCCATTCATAATCACTGGATCAGAGACAGACTGAGAGAAAAATCTATCCATACTTTCATCTCTCTGGCCCATTCTGTCCATTTTTGTTATCTGTGGCTTTAGACAACCACAGGAGGAAGAGGTGTGGCTTTAGATAACGACAGGAGGACTAGGTGTGGCTTCAGATAAACACAGGAGGACTGGGTGTGGCTTCAGATAAACACAGGAGGACTGGGTGTGGCTTTAGATAACCACAGGAGGACTAGGTGTGGCTTCAGATAAACACAGGAGGACTGGGTGTGGCTTCAGATAAACACAGGAGGACTGGGTGTGGCTTCAGATAAACACAGGAGGAAGAGGTGTGGCTTCAGATAAACACAGGAGGAAGAGGTGTGGCTTTAGAAAACCACAGGAGGAGGAGGTATGGCTTTACACAACCACAGGAGGAAGAGGTGTGGCTTTACACAACCACAGGAGGAAGAGGTGTGGCTTTACACAACCACAGGAAGAAGAGGTGTGGCTTCAGAAAACCACAGGTGGAAGAGGTGTGGCTTTACATAACCACAGGAGGAAGAGGTGTTGCTTTACATAACCACAGGAGGAAGAGGTGTTGCTTTACATAACCACAGGAGGAAGAGGTGTTGCTTTACATAACCACAGGAGGAAGAGGTGTTGCTTCAGATAACCACAGGAGGAAGAGATGAAGGGGCATCAAAGTACTAACGCTATGCTACTGTCTATACTGAGCTGTGTAGGTCTGTCACACACACACACACCGGCTACCAGGTAATAACTTGGTTTTATACACTACATGGGCTACCAGGTAATAACTTGGTTTTATACACTACATGGACCTATTATGCCTGATTCCCACTATAGGGCTAACCCGTACCATACCGTTCTGGCTCAGGTATATGGTGGAAGCCTGGTATATGTAAGAGTCAGTCACAAATTGAAAAGCCTCTTTCTGTGAAAACAGCCTCTGCAGGTACAGAACTTGAAATTCTGTTTTTCAGTGTCCTTCTCCTGTCCCAGTGTCACGAATGTCTTCGGGTGAAAGAGAGGAGGACCAAAATGCAGCGTGATAATTTTCCATATTTAATAGGAAACTTAAACAACGAACAAAAACAACAAAGTAACATGAACACTGGAACAGGAACAATCACCCACAAAATACCCAAAGAATATGGCTGCCTAAATATGGTTCCCAATCAGAGACAACGACAGACAGCTGCCTCTAATTGAGAATCAATCTAGGCAACAATAGACTTACAAAACAACCTAGAAAGGCTACACCCCCATAAACATACAAAATCCCTAGACAAGATGAAAAACATATACATCACCCATGTCACACCCTGACCTAACTAAAATAACAAAGAAAACAAAGAATACTAAGGTCAAGGGGTGACACCCAGACAGATGTTCTGTATAGTCCTGATATCCCTGATCGATGAAGTTATCCAGGAGTTATGTCTCAAACACGTCTCTCCAGCGCCTAAATGAATCCCTGTCTGTCTGTCGACCTCCACACCTTGAGTTTTATTGGATCTAACATCAGCCCCGGGTACATCCCAAATGGCACCCTATTCCCTACATAGTGCACTACTTTACCCTAATATATATCCCAAATGGCACCCTATTCCCTACATAGTGCACTACTTTACCGTAATATATATCCCAAATGGCACACTATTCCCTACATAGTGCACTACTTTACCGTAATATATATCCCAAATGGCACCCTACTCCCTACATAGGGAGCTTTTTTGGTTTTCACAGATGATTAAAAACAATATCAGATGATTTTCCTGAAGTGCTCCTTCATGAGTATCTAGGTCTCCCATGTGATTAGGAGTGAGAATGTGAAAATGCAATTAGGTTTCTGAACCCTGCGCTTAGCTGCAATTACCATGACAAATAACGCTGTGATTAAAAAGCTTTAGAGCTATATTAGCCCTGTCTGCGTTCTCACTCAAATCAAATTAACTTGTATTTGTCACATGCCCCGAATTTCACCTTACAGTGAGACTATATACAGGGTATTACGGTACAGAATCAATGTGGAGGCTATATACAGGGTATTACGGTACAGAGTCAATGTGGAGGCTATATACAGGGTATTACGGTACAGAGTCATTTACAGTGGGAGGCTATATACAGGGGTACCGGTACAGAGTCAATGTGGAGGCTATATACAGGGGGTACCGGTACAGAGTCAATGTGGAGGCTATATACAGGGTGTTACGGTACAGAGTCAATGTGGAGGCTATATACAGGGTATTACGGTACAGAGTCAATGTGGAGGCTATATACAGGGGGTACCGGTACCGAGTCAATGTGGAGGCTATATACAGGGGGTACCGGTACAGAGTCAATGTGGAGGTTATATACAGGGGGTACCAGTACAGAGTCAATGTGCGGGTGCTCCGGTGTCGAGGTAATTGAGGTAATATGTACATGTAGGTAGAGTTATTAAAGTGACTATGCATAGATAATAACAGAGAGTAAAAGCGGCTTAGAAGAGGGGGTGGGGGAAATGCAAATATTGTCTGGGTAGCCATTTGATTAGATGTTCAGGAGTCTTATGGCTTGGGGGTAGAAGCTGTTCAGAAGCCTCTTGGACCTGGACTTGGCGTACCGCTATTACTTGTCGTGCGGAAACAGAGAGAATAGTCTATGACTAGGGTGGCTGGAGACTTTGACAATTTTTAGGGCCTTCCTCTGACACCGCCTGGTATAGAAGTCCTGGATGGCAGGAAGCTTGGCCCCAGTGATGTACTGGGCCGTGCGCACTACCCTCTGTAGTGCCTTTGCGTTCGGAGGCCGAGCAGTTGCCGTACCAGGCAGTGATGCAACAAGTGAGGATGCTCTCGATGGTGCAACTGTAAAATCTTTTGAGGATCTGATGACCCAAGCCTTATCCTTTCAGTTCCCTGAGTGGGAATAGGTTTTGTCGTGCCGTCTTCATGACTGTCTTGGTGTGTTTGGACCATGTTGGTTTGTTGGTGATGTGAACCCCAAGGAACTTGGATCTCTCAACCTGTTCCACTCCAGCCACGTCGATGAGAATGGGGGTTTGCTCGGTCTGTTCTACAGCATCAAGCTTTGTTTATTTGAAAAACATGTATGTTTGTGTGGTTGTATTTTGTCTCTTCAGTTCCCTCCATCTAACTCACTACAGGCTCTGGGTTCTGCTGACACCTGCTGGTCTATGTCGTCTAGGGAAAACTACAGACATCACTGAGCTGTGGGGACAAACTTTACTAAGGAGTACACTTTTTTTGTAGTATTTACTCTTAAAGGTGCAATATGCCGAAATCGCTCTGCCATTTCCTGGTTGCAAAAATGTGAATAGTTCGCCTAATTTCAGTTTATGTCTAGCCTAATGGTTAGAGCGTTGGGCCAGTAACCGAAAGGTTTCTAGATCGAATCCTTGAGCTGATAAGATAAAAAAAAACTGCCATTCTGCCCCTGAACAAGGAAGTTAACCCACTGTTCCTTGGCTGTCATTGTAAATAAGAATTTGTTCTTAACTGACTTGGCTAGTTAAATAGATAAATGTGATTAAACAAGCAGTCATTGTGTGGAGAATAATTGTCTAAATTGCTGTGAAATGTAAATTCAATAACCAAAAATATTGTATTTTCAGCTGTTTGAAACAAACCGAAAGTAAAAAAAGCAAAAACAAAATTTAAGAACGGGAAGCATAGAAATAGCACACATAGAACAGATCTATACGGCTTCTTAGACATGATTTCAACGGGGATGAAAGATCTATAACACATAGAACAGATCTATACCGCTTCTTAGACATGATTTCAACGGGAATGAAAGATCTATAACACATAGAACAGATCTATACCGCTTCTTAGACATGATTTCAAACGGGAATGAAAGATCTATAACACATAGAACAGCTCTATACCGCTTCTTAGACATGATTTCAACGGGAACGAAAGATCTACAACACATAGAACAGATCTATACCGCTTCTTAGACATGATTTCAAACGGGAATGAAAGATCTATAACACATAGAACAGCTCTATACCGCTTCTTAGACATGATTTCAACGGGAACGAAAGATCTACAACACATAGAACAGATCTATACCGCTTCTTAGACATGATTTCATAGAACAGATCTAACACTTCAATGAGAATGACTAATCTCACATTTCTTTGTGAATTTGGTCTTGTTTAACGTTACCTTTAGGGATGGATCAATCACCACCTTCCGGAGACACCTGAAACCCCACCTCTTTAAGGAATACCTAGGATAGGATAAGTAATCCTTCTCACCCCCCCCCCCCTTTAAGATTTAGATGCACTATTGTAAAGTGACTGTTCTACTGGATGTCATAAGGTGAATGCACCAATTTGTAAGTCGCTCTGGATAAGAGCGTCTGCTAAATGACTTAAATGTAAATGGATCGAAATGTACAGAATTGGTATATATAGTCCAGGGAGGGTCATGTAATTTGTAATTAAAGAAATGTAAATATTTCTCAGTGTTTTTATATGAGTTGCTTACTAGGATATATGTCAATGTTGGCCCAATGACACCCTTCATCACTGATTCTCGCAATATCAAGTGTGGCTATAACCTATTTAGTGTGGTCTCAATCACATTATCCATAGCCTATAGACTACAAAGTGCATGCTGGGAGAAGATCAGAGCAATGTTTTATGTCTACACACTACAATGGGATATTCCATCCCTGAGCCCCGGGCCTCTTGCTGATCAAACCCTGTTTTGTGTGCTGCCTAACCAATGCCTAACCAATGCCTAACCAATGCCTAACCAATGCAGTGTAAGGCTACGGTGGCAGTTCAGGAGGAGAGTCGAATGTTATCTTCTGAATTGTATTTATTTATTTATTAGGCCAAACTCAAGTAGGCAAACCCAAGTAGACAAACTCAAGTAGGCAAACTCAAGTAGGCAAACTCAAGTAGATAGACAAACCCAAGTAGGCAAACTCAAGTAGGCAAACCCAAGTAGGCAAACCCAAGTAGGCAAACCCAAGTAGGCAAACCCAAGTAGGCAAACTCAAGTAGGCAAACTCAAGTAGACAAACTCAAATAGGCAAACTCAAGTAGGCAAACCCAAGTAGACAAACCCAAGTAGGCAAACCCAAGTAGGCAAACTCAAGTAGACAAATTCAAGTAGGCAAACTCAAGTAGACAAACTCAAGTAGACAAATTCAAGTAGGCAAACTCAAGTAGGCAAACTCAAGTAGACAAACCCAAGTAGACAAACCCAAGTAGGCAAACCCAAGTAGGCAAACTCAAGTAGACAAATTCAAGTAGGCAAACTCAAGTAGACAAACTCAAGTAGACAAACCCAAGTAGGCAAACTCAAGTAGGCAAACCCAAGTAGACAAACCCAAGTAGGCAAACCCAAGTAGGCAAACTCAAGTAGACAAATTCAAGTAGGCAAACTCAAGTAGGCAAACTCAAGTAGACAAATTCAAGTAGGCAAACTCAAGTAGACAAACTCAAATAGGCATAATTAATCTCATAGCCTCTGAAACATTAGAAGCCTGTCCAGGGCAGCCAGGCCTACCCCCAAAAAAAAAAAAAAAAATGTCTCTCTGAGTTTCATAATTTTTCTTCAATTAGCAAGAGACTGAATGTATCTCACTGGAAAAAGCATCAGAACGGGCGAAACTGTCTCTGAATGTGTAGGCCATCTATCTGATGCTGTATGATAGTGTTTCTGTCTGTAGCATTTGTGTTTTATTATGGATCCCCATTAGCTGCTGACAGGGCAGCAATAAGGCAGTTCTACAATTAAAAAAAAAACATTACAATACATTCATTACAGAATTCACAATACACACAAAGTGTGTGCCCTCACGCCCATAACATCCATGTGTACGTGTGTGTTTATTACATTTACATTTAAGTCATTTAGCAGACGCTCTTATCCAGAGCGACTTACAAATTGGTGCATTCACCTAATGACATCCAGTGGAACAGTCACTTTACAATAGTGCATCTAAATCTTTTAGGGGGGGGCGGTGAGAAGGATTACTTTATCCTATCCTAGGTATTTATAGTTTGTATGTTATTATGTGTGTGTGCCCATGTTTGTGTTGCTTCACAGTCCCCGCTGTTCCTTAAGGAGTATTTTTATTTATTTATTATTTTTATTTTTATCTGTTTTTTAAAATGTCAATCTACTGCTTTCATCAGTTACCTGATGTGGAATAGTGTTCCACATAGTCATTGCTCAATGTAGAACTGTGCACCTCCCACAGTCTGTTCTGGACTTGGGGACTGTGAAAAAATCCCTGGTGGCTGTGAAGAGTCTTATGGGGTATGAATGGGTGTCCGAGTTGTGTGCCAGTCGTTTAAACAGACAGCAAAGTGCAATCAACATGTCAATAACTCTCATAAATACAAGTAGTGATGAAGTCACCTCCACTTTGATCCAGGAGAGATTGATGTGCATATTATTAGTGGTTGCTCTCTGTGTACACGCAAGGGCCAGCTGTGCTGCCCTGTTCTGAGCTAATTGCATTTTTCCTCTTTGTGTCACCTGACCACACGACTGAACAGTAGTCAAGGAGCGACAAAATAGAGCCTGTAGGACCTGCCTTGTTGATAGTGTTGTTAAGAAGGTAGAAACTAGGACCTGTAGGACCTGCCTTGTTGATAGTGTTGTTAAGAAGGTAGAAACTAGGGCCTGCCTTGTTGATAATGCTGTTAAGAAGGTAGAAACTAGAGCCTGTAGGACCTGCCTTGTTGATAGTGCTGTTAAGAAGGTAGAAACTAGAGCCTGTAGGACCTGCCTTGTTGATAGTGTTGTTAAGAAGGTAGAAACTAGGGCCTGCCTTGTTGATAGTGCTGTTAAGAAGGTAGAAACTAGGGCCTGTAGGACCTGCCTTGTTGATAGTGTTGTTAATTAAGAAGGTAGAAACTAGGACCTGTAGGACCTGCCTTGTTGATACTGTTGTTAAGAAGGTAGAAACTAGGGCCTTGTAGGACCTGCCTTGTTGATAGTGTTGTTAAGAAGGTAGAGCAGCGCCTTTATTATGGACAGACTTCTCCCCATCCTAGCTACTGTATCAATATTATTTTGACCATGACAGTTTCCAGTCATGGGTTACTCCAAGCAGTTTTGTCACCTCAACTTGCTCAATTTCAACATAATTTACTACAAGATTTAGTTGAGGTTTAGGGTATAGTGATTGTTTATCCCAAATACAAGGCTTTTTATTTTTTTAAATATTTAGGACTAAATTATTCCTTGCCACCCATTCTGAAACAAACTGCAGTTCTGTGTTAATTAAGTGTTGCAGTCATTTCAGTTACTATATTTGCTGACGTGTATAGTTTTGAGTTTCCACATGGCTCTACTCAGTTTCCACATGGCTCTACTCAGTTTCCACATGGCTCTACTCAGTTTCCACATGGCTCTACTCAGTTTCCACATGGCTCTACTCAGTTTCCACATGGCTCTACTCAGTTTCCACATGGCTCTACTCAAGCCAGTGGCATGTTGTTAGTAAAGATTGAAAAATGTAAGGGGCCGAGACAGCTGCCCTGGGGAATTCCTGATTCTACCTGGATTATGTTGAAGAGGCCTTCCATTAAAGAACACCCTCTGTGTTCTGTTAGACAGGTATCTCTTTATCCACCATATAGCAGGGGGTGTAAAGTCATAACACACATGTTTTTCCAGCAGCAGACTATGATCGATATGGTCAAAACCTGCACTGAAGTCTAAACAAAACAACTCCCACAATCTTTTTATCATTGAATGCAAGAGAAGCCATATGGCCTTCCCTGATAACTAAAAATAATAGTAATAATACAAATAGCCAATCAGCATTGGGCTAAACTGAGTGAGCTCAACTGTGATTGGTTCTGGTGCACAAAAAGGGAAGCCAGTTTGGACTTGGATTTGGCTTCACACCAATCACATCATAACAAACTCCAAACGTCATTGACAGAAAAAAGAATGTCATTGTTGCATCTTGTTGAATTGTTGTTGTCCTCCAGCTGTCCTCCAGTGTCAAGCTATCTTGATACATTTGGCCCCTTCCTTAATTAGCCGTGGATAGAGATAGGGATTTGGACTTGGTTGTACTTAATTCTCCGTGCTAGCCAATGAGGATAACAGCGATTCTGATCTAACCATAAATTCTTACATTGTGCCCCTGGACTGAGATGTTGGAAGTTCAACATGTAGCTAGATGTAGAAGGCTAATGTTAACTAGTTAACTAGTTAATGTTGCCTATGAAAGGAAGTTCGGGCGAGCGAGCATTTTATCCAGGAAGCCTAGTACAACAAAATCTAAAAGCGTGTAGGTCCTGTATGACAGAGTCATAGAGTATTTGGGCAGCATGAGAAGAGAGGAGGACGTCGTTGGCATTTCTCTACAAGGTGAGCCAACATGTTTTTTTCTACTTACACACAAACACACACAGAGATCAAAACCATTGACACTATATTTAACTTACGTTGGACTAAATTCTTTTTTGGTATCTTTTAGTTGTCACTTGTATTAGACTAATCAAAGAGGTGATATGATGATGTTGAAATGTTGAAGTTGAAATGGTGCTGGAATAGTGGAGGCAGCTCCTGTTTTCTTTGTGACTTGCGGTAACTCTCCAGTATTCTAAATCGATAGCTGTTTTTTTCCGAAGAATTTCAGAAACATTCACTTGCTAAACCCCTGTAGTAAGTCATGTAACTGTTTGTTAATTTCAATATGCTTTGTGGACTTCCATTGGACAGATGTTGCTCTCTGGTGTTCTGATGAATCAAAGGTGTGGTTGAATTTATTCTGTTACTGTGTCGTCTTATTGTCTCAGCCTTTAGGCCTATATATCACGGTGTCAAGGCATATGAACTCACAGGTTGAAGAGCAAACAACACAATTATCACAACACATATGTTCTAATATGGCTTTTTTTTGGGGGGGGCTTTCATTTTTATTGCACCGATACTGATACGTCGACATAGCACATAATGCATAATAATCCACTCATCTGAGACCAAACTGGTCCACAACACAAGCATATGTTGTAAGTCAAAACCATCCACACAAGTACATGACTTGACCTATTTTTTTCTCTGTCTTCTTTTAAGTAATAAAATAAGTAGAGAAAAACCAGCGTTCCGAGCTAGAGGTGGTTTTAGACATAAAATACACATTTGGGCTGAAAGGTTTGCAAAACTGAGACGTAGGGCCGCATTCATATATGTTTCCATTCCAAATTCGGCAAATACTTAAAAGAATGCCTCCTCTACACATCAAAATAACAAATTGACGACATTTCATTTTGTGGTTAAGAAGTAAAATAGATTAACTCTCTAAATGAAGCCACAAAAGACAACCAAATATTATTTTTTTGTTTTTATGATGGTTGCCGTCTTATCGGCTCTTAACCAACTATTTTGTCTTTTTCGCGTAGTTTGTAACTTGTTTTGTACATAATGTCGCTGCTAAAGTCTCTTATGACCGAAAATAGCTTCTGGACATCAGAACAGCGATTACTCAAATTGGATGAAGAGTTATTCTTTAATGATTCGGACCAAAACACCCGACCAGACCCTCATCCCTGTTATTCGTGCAAGAAGGAAACAAAGATTTCGCAGAAAGAGATCAGGGTGCCTTGTAAGGATCAGGCTAATCTGCCTTTGCCATCTGTCCTGCTCGGTAACGTTCAATTGCTGGAAAATAAATGTGACGAACTGAAAGCACGTATACCCTACCAACTGGATATTAAAAACTATAATATCTTGGGTTTCACCGAGTCGTGGCTGAATGATTACATGAATAACATACAGCAGGCAGGTTATACGCTCTATCGGCAGGATAGAACAGCAGCCTCTGGTAAGACACAGGGTGGGGGCCTATGCACATATGTAAACATCTGGTGCACGATATCAAAATAAGTATCAAGGCTCTGCTCGCATGAGTGATGTAGAGATCTGTAGTTTTCATAGCTGTCTACATACCATCACAGACTGATGCTGGCACTAAAACCGTACTCAATGAGCTGTATACCGCCATAAGCAAACAGGAAAACGCTCATCCAGAGGCGGCGCTCCTAGTGGCTGGGAACTTTAATGCAGGGAAACTTAAATATGTTTGATCTAATTTCTATCAGCATGCTAAATGTGCAACCAGAGGGAAAACAATTCTAGATCACCTTTACTCCACACAGAGAGACCCGAACAAAGCTCTCCCTCGCCCTCCATTTGGCAAATCTGACCATAATTCTATCCTCCGTATTCCTGCTTACAAGCAAAAGTGTTGTAATAGACTCAACTTTTTAAGGAAAGATAAATCAAATATTTGATTGACTTCTGTGACATAGATACAGTGGCTTGCAAAAGTTTTCCTATTTTGTTGCCTCTCAACCTGGAATTAAAATATATTTTTGGAGGAGTTTGTAAAATTAGATTTACACAACACACTTTGAAGATGGAAAATAAGACAAAAGCTAAAAACTTGAGCGTGCATAACTAATGACCCCCTCAGCTGGCAATACTTTGTAGAGCCACCTTTTGTAGCAATTACAGCTGCAGGTCTCTGGGAGTATACGCTTGGCACATCTAGCCACTGGGATTTTTGTCCATTCTTCAAGGCAAAACTGCTCCAGCTCCTTCAAGTTGTATGGGTTGAGCTGGTGTACAGCATTCTTTAAATCATACCATAGATTCTGCTGGAAGGTGAACCTATTTCCCAGTCTCAATTCTCTGGAAGACTGAAACAGGTTTCCCTCAAGAATTTCCCTGTATTTAGTGTCATCCAGTCCTTAAAATCTGACCAGGCTCCCAGTCCCTGCTTATGAAAAACATCCCCACAACATGATGATGCCACCACCATGCTTCACTGTGGGGATGGTATTCCCGGGGTGATGAGAGGTGTTGGGTTTGTGCCAGACAACATTTTCCTTGATTTCCAAAATGCTCAATTTTACTCTCATCTGACCAGAGTACCTTCTTCCATATGTTTTGGGGAGTCTCCCACACTTGTTTGCTTTTTTTTCTTTAAGCAATGGCTTTTGGTCTGGCCACTCTTCCATAAAGCCCAGCTCTGTGGAGTGTATGGCTTTATTTGGTCCTATGGACAGATACTCCAATCTCCAATGTAGAGCTTTGCAACTCCTTCAGGGTTATCTTTGGTCTCTTTGTTGCCTCTCTGATTAATACCCTCCTTGTCCGGTCCGTGAGTTTTGTTGAGCGATCCTCTCTTGGCAGGTTTGTTGTGGTGCCATATTCTTTCCATTTTTCATTAATGGATTTAATGGTGCTCCATGGGATGTTCAAAGTTTCAGATATTTTTTATAACCCAACCCTGATCTGTACTTCTCCACAACTTTGTTCCTAACCTGTTTGGAGATCTCCTTGGTCTTCATGCTGCCGCTTGCTTAGTGGTGTTGCAAACTCTGGGGCCTTTCAGAACACGTGTACTGTTATCATGTGACAGGACATGTGACATTTATATTGCACACAGGTGGACTTTAATTAACTCATTATGTGACTTCTGAAGGTATTTGGTTGCACCAGATCTTATTTAGGTGCTTCATAGCATAGTGAATACACACACTACTTTTCCGTGTTTTATTTCTTATACATTTATTTTTACACAGTTATTTTTTTCATTTCACTTCACCAATTTGGACTATTTTGTGTATGTCCATTACGTGAAGTCTGAATAAAAATCAATTTAAAAAACAGGTTGCAATGCAGCAAAATAGGAAAAACGCTGAGGGGGATGAATACTTTTGCAAGGCAAGGCACTGTAGGTGGAAATGTAATTCCTTGAAGAAGATGAAGACAAGTTGGAGACATGTCAAGGGGAGCTCAGGTCAGAACTAATGAGAAAATAAAGCATCATTATTCTTTTGACTGGTCTGTGCTTAAATCAAAGGTCTGGAAGAAGAGGGAGCTAACCATGGAGATGAGAGATCTGAGTGGAGGGTGTGTGTGTGTGTGTGTGTGTGTGTGTGTGTGTGTGTGTGTGTGTGTGTGTGTGTGTGTGTGTGTGTGTGTGTGTGTGTGTGTGTGTGTGTGTGTGTGTGTGTGTGTGTGTGTGTGTGTGTGTGTGTGTGTGTGTGGTCTGAGCGAGACTCTTCACTCAAAGCCTTCTTACGAAACTCATTATCCAGTCACATCTGAACTTGAATCAATGTGGATGAAATCAAATGAAAATGTAGAATAAACTTAAAGACTTTTCTTA